>NC_133622.1:21301519-21523252 GCF_048593235.1 Sminthopsis crassicaudata | reverse complement strand
AAGTTTGTCTGATTCTAAGGATTTATTTGAAGTATAAAGACATTTCTCCGTGATCATTCAGTAAATCTTAGAAAAGATATTTGAATTTAGATTTGCCTCCAAATAAATTAGTCAATAAACATCCATTAAGAGCTTAATATGTGCCAAGCACTATACTTATTGATGGGGACAGACATGACAAAAAGAGACATCCCCCTTCCTCAAGGAGTGAAAGAAAATGCACAAATGGCAGCTTGCAAGGAGGGTTTGAGGAGGGGTGTGCGAGAGAGTATTTGGCGTGGGATAGGATATTGTAGAGTTGTAACCAAACACAGATCAGGTGGTAGGGCATGAAGTTGGTTAGAAATTCTGAGCCCTCCCTTAAGGGAGGCTTTGGAAAAATATTTTTCATATTTCCTTCTACTCTCCAGTCAGAGAAGCAAGACATCTGAAGGTATGGAGGGTGTGTTGAGTACCAGAGCTAAAGCAATCTCCATAATGTTGAGATTTTTGGAGACAATCTTATTCTGAGAGCAGTCCGATATTTATGGAATCAAAACCAAACAGAGCAACTAATGGAAAATGAAGTTCCATTTTCAATACCAAGTTTCATATTCAACACACTAGTTCAGGTACCTCTATTTTTCTTCACTTTGAATTTTATTTTATTTTTTATTTAAGAAAACTGTTCTTCCTATCTTTCTCTAACTCCTCATTAGAAAAAAAAAAATAATGCCCTTGTTTGAAAAAAAATGCATATTTAAGCAAGTTAAATTCCTCTGTGTCCATGTTCAAAAATGTAAAGTTTATCCTGCTCCCTGAACTGAGTAGCAAGCTTTTTTTTTTTTTTTTCTTTATTACTTTTTCATGTTTATGTATTGTGATTCTATTATGTACAAGACAGTGTAGGGAGATACTAAGCAAATAAGCAAATAAAAAAAAACCTCAAGAAACTTGTGATCTAGAAAATACTTATATATAAAACAATATTTTTCTACAGAGGAGAAGTAGAAATGAAATAGACCTCAGAAATCATCTAGCCCAACTTCCACATTTTATAGTTGAGGAAATGAAGGTCTTCCCCAAGGTCGCTGTGGAAGAGTTGGGATTCAAATGCAGCCATCTGACTAGAAATACAGAACTTTTTCCATTTTATTATGGACCACATCTCCATAATTCCCTATCCAGGGGCTGTCAGGCTCTAGCTGCTTTCTTTTCCCTGATTGACCTCCCTTATTGATTCTGAATCAATTGACCCTTAATGAGCCTGCCAAGGAACTTTTCAGTCCCATTCCTCAGAGATCAGTAGGGAAAAAGGGGAAGTGCTTCTTCTTTCAAAGTTCTTCAGTGAGAGTTTGGAGCCACTTCTTCATTCTTCCAAGCTTCCCCAGCTTAGCTGCACTATACAAGGGAACTAGGGGAAGAATCCTGCTTTCTAGTGTACTGCTGGTGACCCTCAGCCACACTGTCACTCTGCTTCATGGGTTCTAAAGTTCTCATTCTCCAAGTGATGTATGTCTTGGGCACATTTTTAATTCTCATGGAATCATTTAGGGCTCACATACTTTGTATGGAGCTGTAACTAGAAATTATTTCATCTGGAGTAAAATAGTATATATGGGTGGATCTGGATGGAGTCTTCAGTGGTGCGAGTGAGGATAGTGTGACCATGGATCCAGGGAATGTCCTGTTCTTATACACTAGTTCAACACACTAGTTCAGGTACCTCTATTTTTCTTCACTTTGAATTTTATTTTATTTTTTATTTAAGAAAACTGTTCAGGGTGCAGGGTGGGAATTAGAAAAGGAAAGCTTTGGGAAAAGATGGCAGAGTTGTTTATAAAAATCTTCTTTTACAATGAAGCTGGTTTCCTGCTTGCAAGACTATTACTGGCTCTTTTGCTCATGTTACTTGCCAATTCTCTCCACAAATCTGAATCTTAGCTTTCCTTCAAGGCAAAACTAAAATCTCATCTTCTCTGATACCTTTAATGACTAATCAAATCCTGTACATTTTCTTCCTTTATTAGTCATCACATTAATTACCTAGTTACTTTCAGAAAATTTAAATATACATGGCACTTCTCAACAATGAGATGATTCAGACCATTGCCATGATCTTGTGATGGAGAGAACCATCTACATCCAGAGAGAGGACTGTGGGAACTGAGGGTGGATGACAACATAGCATTTTAACTCTCTTTGTTGTTGTTCTCTTGCATTTTATTTTCTTTCTCATTTTTCCATTTTGGATTTGATTTTTCTTGTGCCACAAGATAGATGTATACATATGTCTACATATATTGGATTTAGCATATATTTTTACCATGTTTAGCATATATTGGATTACTTGTTATCTAGGAGAGGGCATGGAGAGAATGGGGAGAAATTAGAACACAAGATTTTGCAAGGGTTAATGTTGATAAATTATCCATGTATATCTTTAAAAAGCTTTAATTAAAAAAAAAAGAAAATGTTTATATTTTGACTTACCATATATCACTTCACAAATTCTGTGACTCCCTCTGACCAAAAATTCCTTCTCTGCTCACTATTAAATGTATTGTTTTCCTCTATTAGAATACAAGATTCTGGAAGATGGGAATTTTTCTTTTTATATTTATATCTCTAGTGTGTAGTCCAATATCGGGTACGTAGTAAGCACTTAAATACTTTTAAAACTCATTCATTCAACTAAACTCCTTAATAAATTATAATTAATTATACTTAATATCTTCTCTTACAATACTCATATAAAATTGTAGGATTTTTCCTTAGCTGTTTCAAATATGTATTATTATCTCCAAAATTTTTTTTGGGAACTCTTTAACAGTGGAGCACATATTTTCTATTTTTTCTAATAATCCCCAAAGTCTATATCTAGGTGGGGTTAAATTGTACTATGTGTGTTTTACAGAAGGCTATGATAAAATACGTGACAAGAGACCTGAATGGTAGTAGAGGTAAAAGTGTGAAGAGTAAAGGCAAAAAAAAAAAAAAAAAAAAAAAGGTAAAAGTGTGAAGTAAAGGCAAAAGTGTGAAGAGAAAGAAAGTTCCAAGCAACTAGCCATGTTTCTCAACTCTGACATCCTATTTGAACTCTAATGAAAGGCATATCAAGACACTTCAATTGGTATAACTCCAAAACTGGCATATTGAGACTAGAAGAGAAATAGGTAATTTGGACCTCAACTTAAACTTCCACTCACTTCCTTTAATTTGAACTGTGTTCTTTCATCATATTAATAAAAACAAATATTAAATAGGTTAATTAGAGTTCCTCCAGCATCACTGAAAATGGTATCCATCGGTGTATGAATCCTAGATTTTACTACCTGATACAGTTTCTTGTTCACTTTGCTATTCTGTCGTAATTATATATCCTTTGATTTTTGAACTGATGTGCTATTTGATCAGATTTGGGATATAGATATACAGAGAGGGGCTCAAGACAAGGTTTTGAAGAGATATTAAATATTGAATCTTCTTTTTATTTCCCTCCCATTCTCATATTCTCTCCCCAATCAATCTCGTTTTCAGTCAGCACCTTCCAAAGGTTAATGTGAATTTGGGTGCAGCTAAGAGCGATGCTAGACTTCAGAACTTAGGTAACTGATTGTCTCAAAGGAGAAGATAACAAACTTCATAAACCGACTAGGCATCTCCCTGGGCCTCTGCTGACACTCAGAGCAACTCGATTTTGAAAAGAAAACTGCCAAGGAAGTGACCCTGTTCCTTGCTGAGATACACTGGCTATGGAACATTTAAGTACTATTAGATGCCCTTTTTGAGGTGAGACTTTATATAGCCACATCTATGAGCTCCAGTGGAGAAGAGAATGAGGGGAAGCAATTCTCTACCCTGCAGAAGAGATCCACACAGCACTTAGTGGTGCTGTGCGCTTTGAAAATGACTCACTCTCTACTGAACAGCTTATGGTGGTCTGATGGGCAAAAATGGACTCCTTATCTTAAAATGGAATTTGATTTTCTCTAGCATCTTTCAATCTAGCTCTTAAATTAAGCCAAAGTATAGTTGATGTTAACATTTCCAAGGTGGTACAAGTCACTCTTTTTAAAAAATATGTATTTTAACATTTTGTTTTAATTTTTATTGTTTTCAAAAAAGAAAAACTATAAACTTTTGCAAGCTTAGGCATTAGGGATGACTTTAACATCATCTTATACAAATGTTATTATCTTTTTTTTTTTTTTTTTTTAAAGAACTGAAGACCCGACCATCCTAATATCAGATAGAAGGGTTATTTTATAAATGTAAAGTAATATGAATAATGATGTGCTGTGGGACTAAATGAGACACATTATACCACGTATGAGCAAATTAACTACAGGACCTGGTGAAAGGTGGTAATTTCAGAGCAGCCAAATGCATGCACTTGTATCTTTTTGATTCACCTTTTAAAAAGGGAAAATGTATTTTGCGGGGAACTTTTCTCACAAACAAATGGAAAATGACTCCCACACTCCTTTTCTGGGTTAAATTAAGACTCTTCCCCCAACCATTCTTATTCCTTTACTTATCACCATAGTCTTGAATATTTTGAAGTTTGTGTAACTATTCTAAAATGCCTGCTGTTTGCTTCTCTTGTTTTTTTGAGAGCCCAGGGATCTTATGGTATTGTATTTTTGAGATTAAGTTGAATCTTCTTTAATATATATTAATTTATAACTCCCTCTTCTTTCGCCATTTCCCCTGCCCTTCCCCATGACATTTTGTTCTTTAGGGATTAGATGGAGGGAAATGGTTTTAAGATTAATTTTTAGTCTACTTTGTCATTATTTCTTTTTACTCTTGATATAAAGATAGATATATTGTAGTCTAAAAACAACAAAAAATAAAAACTGGAATGTCAAAAAACATTCTATTGAGTCATTCTTTAAATATGCTACTCTGTCTCTATCCTTCCTAAAACATTCAAAATTCTCAAAAGGATAATCTATACACATTGTTTTATCACGCAATCACATATAGAAATATGACTTCCTACCCATCATTACACTGAAATAATTTTTTCTGAAGGTCACCAATCCAATGGACAAATCTAATGTTCTTACTCAGACCTCATATTTCTTGACCACTAGTATTATTCATCACTGATGATTTCATCCTCTTTGCTAACTCTGTCTTTCTTGGAATTCTGTCCTCCATTGACTTCCAAGGTCCCACATGTTTCTAATTCCCTTTTTGCATCTCTGGGTTTCTTTATTATCTCTTTTTCCTCATTTTTTCTTCTCAAAATATTATTTCCATCGGTAAACTCATCTATTCTAAAAGTTTCAATTGTCTATATGGATCATTTCCAAATTATGCTTCATATTTCCACTTTAATTTATTCTCCTTTATTTTAGACACATATTTCCTTTAAAATATTTTTCAATTTATTTTTTATTTTTAGGCCTGAAATGTGTCCCTCCTACCGCTACCCAAATACCACTTTAAAAAGCAAGGAAAGGAGACCAGAACCAAGATGATAGACAAGGGCAGAAATTCACCTGAGCTCTCCCTCAAACTCTCTGAATATCTTTAACATTATAAAACATTTCATGAAGCAGCAAAACTCACAGAAGGATGGGGTGAAATAATTTTCCAACTAAAGACAACTTAGAAGGTTGGAAGAAAGATCTGTTGCTCCTGGGTTTAAGTAAAGCAAAGTCAAACGTAAATAGCAGGAGCACAGCCCCAGCCCCAGGAAACCAAGAGCAGAGATGTTGGGAACTACTGAATCAGCAATGGCATTAGCTACTTTTGGAGCTCTCAGCCTATAGATAGTAAGGAGATAAAATAATTAGTAAGAAGGAAGTTATAGGGGCTCTCTTTGCTAGCATTGAGATAGGACTCTGTTGCTTTGCTTATCCTCAGATCAAGGTTATTGTCCTTTAAGGAGAGGAGACTGACACACTAAAACTTGTGGCCACAGTGGAGCAGGAACCCCCCTCACAGTTTCAGGGCAGACCAATGCACAGATCAGGAAAGCATTAAATATATCTCTCCTTAGATTATATCCCCTTGGAAAAAATGTATAGTTACCTAGAAATGTCTGAAAACAGTTGCACAAAAACCCCGAAACTTGGAACAATGTGACCTTCACTCTGAAAGCAGAGCCCTATTTTAACAAAAAGTTAAAAGCTAAGAAACAGGCTGGGTAAAGGAGCAAACAACAGAAAAAAATCTGAGTATTCAAAGTTACAGTGGTGAAAAAGAATCAAATTACACCCTCAGAAGATGTCAAAGCTTCTACATCCAAAGCCTGAAAGATAAAGAAGATTTGTTTCAGGTCCCATGGAATATCTCAAGGAAAATTTTGAAAATGAAATGAGAGATAAAGGAAAGATTGGGAAGAGAAATGAAAGTGATGTAAGAAATCATGAAAAACAAGTCAACAGAGACATGACTCCTGGCCAATGAGACACACACAGATTCACACACATGATTGAAGAAAATAACACCTTGAAAAACTGCTTAGGCCAAATGGTAAAAGTACTACAAACAACAATGACAAGAAAAATGTCTTAAGAAATAGAATTGGATAACTGTAGAAAAAGGGACAAAAACTTACTGAAGAAAAAATAAACTCCTTAAAAAGTAGAATTGATCAAATGAAAAAGGGTGTATAAAAGCTTATTGAAAAAAATAATTCCTGAAAACTTAGAACTGAGTAAAGGGAAGCTAATGACTTTATGAGAAATTAAGAAACAAATAAAACCAAAGGCATGAAAAAGAAGATGAAGTGAAATGTCTCATTCAAAACATAATAGACCTGAAAATAGATGCAGAAGAAATAATTTTGAAATTATTGGAGTCCCTGAAAGCCATGACAAAAAAAGTCTAGACATTGTCTTTCAAGAAATTACCAAAGAAAATGGCCCTGTGATTCTAGAACCAGAGGCTAAAATAGAATTGGAAGGAATTTACCATCACCTTCTGAAAGAGATTCTAAAACTAAAAGTCCCAGGAATATTATAGCCAAATTCTAGACCTCCCTGGTTAAGGAGAAAATATTGCAAACAGCCAGAAAGAAAGAATTCAAATATCATGGAGTCAAAATCAAGATAACACAAGATTTAGCAGCTTCTACCTTAAAGGAATGCTGAGTTTGGAATATAATATTCTAGAGAGCAGAGGAACTAGGATTATAACTAAGAATCACCTACCTGGCAAAATTGTATATATAATCTTTCAAGGAGAATGTAAAAATTCAATAAAATTAAGGGACTTCCAAATATTCTTGGTGAAAAGAACAGAACTGAATAGAAAATGTGATTTTTAAATGCAAGACTCAAGAGAAGAATAATGTGGTAATTAGGGTAGAAAAAATGATAAGGAACATAATGAGAAGTCGATATTTGTAAGAACTTTCTCATTAGGGCAATTAGAAGGAATAGATATAGATACAGATAAATAAATATGGACACATAAATATAGAAATCTAATCTATATCTATTTTTATATATGTATGGAGATGGGGAAAGGGATATATGTGAGGTGAATATGAAGGGACGATATCTTAAAAGTTAAAAAAGTGAGAAAGGAAAAGTACTCAGAGAAAGGAAAGAAGAGAGATAAAATGGAGGTAATTTATTTCACATAAAAGAAGCAAGAAAAAAGCTTTTACCATGGAAGGGGAGATGGGGTTGTAAGAGAGAATGGGTGAAACTTACTCTCATCAGAACGGTCAAAACAGAAATAACATAAATACTCATTTGACTGTAGAACTCAATCTTAATATAGGAAAGTAGGAGGGAAAAGGGATAAGAGCATGGGGGTGATAATAGAAAGGAGGGCAGATTAGGAGAGGGGATAGTTAGAAATAACACATTTTCGATGGGGGACAGTGTGAAAGGAGAGGGAGAATAGCATAAAAAGAGAGGGGAATAAGATGGAGAGAAATATAGCTAATAATAAAGACTGAAAAAAAATCAGAGCCAGGTTTTTTGTTTGTTTGTTTGTTTGTTTGTAAGGCCTCATTTCTAATTATTATTAGTATTTATTTTTTATTTTCAAAATATATGAATAGGTAATTTTCAACATTAACCCTTATAAAAATCTTGTGTATCAAATTTATTTTCTCCCTCCTTTCCTTCTATCCCCTCCCCTAGATAGCAAATAATCTAATATATGTTAAAGATGGGCAGTTCTTCTACATATATGGAATATATATTATCATGCTGTCGAAGAAAAATCAAATTAAAAAGGGAAAAATGAGAGAGAAAACAAAATATAAGCAAACAACAACAAAAAAGTGAAAATACTATGTTGTGGTCACACTCAGTCCCCATAGTCCTCTCTCTGGGTGCAGATGGCTCTCTCCATCACAAGACCAATGGAGCTGACAGCCTTATTTCTCAAACACATTCTCAAACATAGAACTGAATTTACCTTATTAAAACAAGAGCCATTCCCCAGTTGATAATGATAAAAAGATTGGAAAGGACAAAAAGATAGTTTTCAGATGAAGTAATCAAAGCTATTTGTAACCATATCAAAAAATGATCTAACTCCCTACGGATTGGAGAAATGCAAATTAAAACAATTCTGAGCTACTACCTCATGCCAATTATATTAACTAGTAGGGAGTAGAAAAGGAAGATTACAAATGCTGGAAGGGATGTGGGGAAAAATGAGACAATGCATTGTTGCTGGAGTTGTGAATTGATTGAACCATTCTGAAGAACAGTTTGGAAATATGCTCAAAAAGCTATGGCATCATACATATCCTTCAACCTAGCAATACCACTATTAAGTTTATATCCCAAAAGACATAAACACAAAAAGGAAAAGGATCTATCTATCTATCTATCTAAAATATATTTATATCAGCTCTTCTGATAGAAAAGAATTGGAGATTGAAGAGATGCCAACAAATCCAGATTTAATATAAATGGAAAACTTTCTGACAGTTAATTATATAGAATAAAATAATCACAGAATCATAGGCTCTGTGGTCATTTGTCCAATGCTTAAATATGACAGGAATTCTCAAACCTTTCCAAGGCAACTAATTTCCCTTGTTTTTTTTTTTTTTTTAATTTTATTTTTTAGTTTTTATTCATTCATTCATTCTACTTTTTATTTATATACTTATTTATTTGTTGCTTCCATTGTTAAGGTCATTTTTGCTTATAATAAGCCTAAATGTATCTATGCCACATGCATTCTTTGCTTCTACTTCTGCCTTTTGGAGTCAAGCTCTGCCACATGATAGCCCTTCAAATATTAGAAGTCAGAACTTTCATATTTACTCAACTTTTTTTTTTTTTAATCTAGGATAATAATACCCATCTCCTTCAAGTGATATTGCATTCTTCAGGTTACCATCAAACTTAAGAGTGGTTAAACTGTGGCATCCAGGACTAAACACAGAACTTCAATTAAATACTGATGAGGAAGAATACAGAGGGACCACCAACTTCCTTTTCCTGGAAGCCAAGCCCATCCTAATGGTGCTCAAGATCACACTAATTTTTTTGTTTGTTTACCATATTTTTCTGACTCATTCTGACCTACTACTAGATTGAAACGCCCAGATCTTTTAAAGAAAATTACTCTTTAATTATCCTTTCCCCAACTTATGCTCAGAAATGATTTATTTAATATTCAAATGTAGGCTTTTCTATTTATCATTACCAAATTTTACTCCAACAAATTTGAGGATCTTCTGGATGCTTCTGGATCCTGGATCCACTACTACAAGATCCTGTAATTCTTTCAAACAAAGCTACCAAGGACAGATGCATTCAGATTCAAGGAAGTGTAAAGTACATGAGAGGCTGCTCAGGTTTCTGTTCCACAGAAAATGGCAGGTGGAAAGAAGCTTGGCACCCAGCAAACACTTAATGCTTAATGACTTTTGATTGGGAGGAATTTTAAAGTAGATGAAGTTCTAATGTTAATTTTTTCTCTAATTTTTCCCCTTTTGAGTAGATCCTACTGGAAGAATTTTAAAGTTATCTAAAGGCTGAAGGACAATTTCAGGATATATTTTCTGCTTAAGTTTTCTGAAAAATATGCAGTTTAAAATAAAATGCATATAAATAATGGTTTCAGAATATAGGAACTAGGGGAAAAACAAATAAACAAAACCCATTGTAGCTTAGCACTATTCTCTGAAGTTCTTAGGACTTTTTCATCAAGGACAACTATCAGTGCCATTGAAAGCCAAAACTCTGGAGAATATAATAAAATAGTACCTTTGAAGGGCTACTTAGAACAGGGAAGATTCTTCCCTCATCTTTTGAGAAAACAGTTATTTCGGGGAAAAAATATGTTCAAACTGTTTTTCTGGGTGTACGTGTATACGTGTGTGTGTGTGTGTGTGTGTGTGTGTGTATGCAATGCATTTGTTTGTGTGCCCAAACATATTCTAAAGGTTCAAAGTCAAGGTATACATTGAAATAGCACTACTGAATATTCATTATCTTGACTTTGTTATGCTACTTTTGGAATTTTTACTTTGGTTTATAATATGCACTGAAACATGAACGGGATTCTCAAGTTCTATATGGCTGGGTTTTTGGTTTGTTTGTTTGTTTGTTTTGTTTTTTGAGGAAAAAAGGTAAAACTTTTTAAAAACATATATTCCCTTGATTTCCAGTGGAAACATAAGCTTAGGTGAGAAGTATAATGTAATGAATTTTGGGAGAGAAATTTTTTTCTTGATTATCGATTATTGAATTTCCTTTTATGTTTTATCTGAGATGAATATGGTGACCATATACAATTATAACCAGCTCTGTTATCATCAAAATATAATTTTAAAAAAGTCTTATTTAGGCTTGATATTTAGTCTCTCTAATGATTGTTTTGTTGACAAAAAAGCAAAAAAAACAAACCTAAACATTTTTTTTTTCCTAGCTCTAACAACTTCAAACATGTATTTATCTTTTACACTGATGTAATGCTAACTATATTTCTATATATTTGTAATAGCAAATACTGATCTCATTTGAGCCTTAGTGTAGTCCAATGAGGAAGTTACTATAGGATTATTATCCCCATTTTATAGATAAAGGGGTCATTGAGATTTAGAGATTGGCCATGACCACATAACCAAAAAAATAAAAGTAGGATTTTAAATTTGGTCTTCCTGACTGTAAGTCACTCTATTAAGTCACAGAATGTCTACAAATGTTTTCTGTATTATTATCATTATGATCAGTTAACAAGCATTTATTAAGTGTCTGCCTGGGCCAGCCACTGAACTAAGAGCTAGAAAGACAAAAATGAGGGGTGGGGGAAGCTTTACTCTGAAGGAGCTACTAATGTACAAACCTAATAATGGCCTGTGTTTCTGTTATCGTGAGGGTCATCTTTTGGTGATTTCTTTTCATTTTTTACTTTTTTACTTTTAGCTAGGGTATCTGATAAAATGGTTAAGAATAGAGTCTTGTCCTCCATCTTAAGTAGTTCCTCTCTGCTTCTAGAGTGATAGTGATGTGGTAGCAGAAAATAGGGCAGAGAATACTAATCACAAGGTTCTAAGAGTATGTAAAATTAATTTAATAGTTAATACTTTTAATTCATAATCTTAGTGTCTAACATCTAAAGACTTATAGGAAAAAATATTCACTTTAATCTGCTTGGGCTTACTGAAAAGTACATAAAGAGAGAGACAGATTTTAGCTCAATAAAAGAAAAAAAGTCTTAACCATTAAAGCTATCTAGAAGTGTAAAGGGCTGACTCCTGAAAAACTGAGTTCTCCATCATAAAGGTCTTCAATTGGCGAATGGGGAACCATCTGCTGGGGATGCTGTTTAGAGGATTTTTGCTTGTTAAATTACTTTCAAATAATTCCTTCTATAGTTTCACTGTCTAAATAAACTTCCTGGATGCATTTTTACACTTTTAATAGCATTTCCAAAATCAAAGTTCTTCTTGAAAAAATCCTAAGCACTTCAATTAAATGTTCAGATTTCAATTCAGAATTTTAAAAAGCAAACAAAAAATGGAAAAAAAAACCCAACAGCATACCTCCAGATGCTCCCGCAAACAATTTTTATATTACTTAGGTCATCATAAGATACATATTTTTCATCATAGCTACTTCCCAATGGACTAAGTATTAGTAATGGGAATTGCTTTGTAAGATAGATTTTTAAGGACAACTCTATTGAGGAATGACATTTGTACATAAAGCTTGCAGAGTGTATCAGAGCCTGTAGATTTAGTTTGCCCCTTTGTTTGAGATAGCACAGTGTTTTTAATTGCCTTGCACATAAAAGGCAATTAATAAATGCTTACTCTCATAGAATTGAGCATAGCCCATTCAATGAATTCAACAGTTTAAAAATGCTAATTGTGTGAGAATATTTTTTTGAATGCTTGAGGAGACAGAAGATTGTTTAACTGTGTGAGACGGGACAATGCTGGATTTCTAACCCCTCCTCTCTGTAGTCTATAGAAATAATTTTATGCCTTACTGAGTGTTTCTCTCTGTCCTCTTTGCCTCTTTATATCACTTTATTGCTTATTTTTTTTTCTTTTTTCATTTCTTTTATCCGTAAAAGACCTACTTTAAAAATTATATCTTGTAGGAAGAATTTAACTGATTCCATCAGTCTTTCATGATTGACCTTTTTACTTCCAATATTTATTGCCTTTATGGAGTTGTTTACCTTTCTTAATAGGATTCTCAAAACAATGCCTTTTATTTGGTTGGCTAACACCTTAAGGTTAGCTATCTGTAAGATTCATCAAAATCATTTTGTCTGCTACATTTTCATATCCAATAATGCATGGTGCTCGGTAAGATGCCATAGACAAAACTGGCTCTATGGAATCTTAAGATTCAAAGCTCAGGCAAAGATTTTGGTTGATAGCAATGGTTAGTTAAGATTTATTTTGGTTGATGAATCTTTTGCTGTCAGTTGAAGTTTTCAGTGTGCAATTGGGAGAATTAGTAGAAATCTGAAACACTGATAATATACCAACTGCTTATGATCATCAAGAGGAAACACATCAATTAGTGAAACAATAGCTTTGATTTCCTAATAGGTAATATAAGTATAGTAAGAAAATTTGGTATTTTTCCTCCTGCCTTTCAGGTCTCAGTCAGACAATACCTTTCTCCAGCCTTTGATCCCACTGTCGCCCAGTGTTAACCCTCATGTTCTTCCTAACAAAACCTATTCATTAAAAAAATATCAGAATTTTTGCTTGTACTATATTATTATTGATTAATTACTTAATTCTAAAAATTAAAATTGAATTCTAAATTCTAGATGTAAAAATAAGTATTTTTAATCCAACAATAAAGACTTGAGATTGAAATCATTAGGCATTATTTTTTTTTCTCCAGATTATTTTTACCTTCCAAATCTAATTCTTCCTTTGCAACAACAACAACAGCAATAAAATTCGGTTCTGCACATATATATATTGTACCTAGGATATACTATAACATATTTAATATGTATGGGAATGCCTGCCATCTAGGGGAGGGGGTGGAGGGAAGGAGGGGAAAAATTCAGAACAAAAGAGAATACAAGATATAATGGTGTAAAAAATTACCTATGCATATGTACTGTCAAAAATGTTATAATTGGGGGCAGCTAGGTGGTGGAGTGGATAGAGCATCAGCCTTGAATTCAGGAGGATCCCAGTTCAAATCTGATTTCAGACACTTAACACTTCCTAGCTGTGTGACCCTGGGCAAGTCACTTAACCCCAGCCTCAGGAAAAAAAGTGTTATAATTATAAAATTAATTTAAAAAGTTTATAAAAAAAATCACTAGGCATTTAGGGAACTTTACATGTGTGTGAAGTGCAAATTTTCATGATCAGTGAAAAGATGGGAAAGAGATTTTCCATATAAAGGAAATCTCTCCAGCCACTTTGAAATCATATCATAAAAACAATTTCTTATTCCATCTATGCTGGCTTTGTAGTCACGAACCTTTCAACAACCATCCTGTTCCAGTGGGCTTCTATTAAAGATAGACTTAGTGAATTGGACAGTACAGATCTGCAATCTGATGTTAGAAATTCTTCCTTTCTCAGATAATCTTCAATGTTCATGTATGACAAATATTAAAAGGCAGATGTATCACTTAAACTTCTTATTTGTAAGGAACAACTGCTGTGCTCTGGGAAATCCCTCTGCCTCAACATATTGATTGATCATTGCTTTTCCTTAGTCTGTAAAATTGTCTTCTTCAAAGAGCAATGGCCATTTATGCTCCTACAAGTGTAGAATAGTATAATTCTATTCTTGTTTCCCAGTAAACAGATTGATGCTCTTTGATCACCATGGTTTTAGTAAAAAGTATAAAGGAGGGGAGTAGCGAGGTGGCGCAGTGGATAGAGCACCAGCCTTGAAGTCAGGAGGACTAAGTTCAAATCTGGTCTCAGACACTTAATGCTTCTTAGCTGTGCAAGTCACCTAACCTCAATTGCCTCAGCAACAAAACAAAACAAAACAAACAAACAAAACTTTAAGAATTAAAAAAAAGGAAATTTGTCCTTTAAAATTAACTCTCCCATCAAGTTGTAGTAGACACAGTGCTGGAGTTGGAGTCAATTAAGACCTGAATTCAAATTCTATATTTGAGTATAGCTATATATCTTAAATCTAATAGCTTCAGCCTTCTCATCTATAAAATATAAATAACAATATTTGATAAACCTCAAAGATTTGTCATAAAGATAAAATAAATGAACATGTGTAAGTAACTTTCTGAACCTTAAAAACCTTTTACAGGAATATCATTTATGAAAAATATGGCTCTGTGATGGTATTTGGATACAAATGACTCTCTTATTCAAGCTAGCAATATTTTGATCGATTGGTGGATCTCTTTTGAATGAATGGAGACAATTTTGCTCAAGAGAGAGAATGAAAATGTAATGACTTTTAATCATAGCAATGTTTTTGGAAATATGTACCTTAATAATAATACTTGTAACTCACTAAAAAAAAAACAAAACCTAAAACAGCTTTATTAAAGTGACTAAGTCTTAACTGTAACTGTAAAAAGTACTGCCTGAAAAGTACTACAGTGATATAGATTGTTTCAGAATTAGGAAGACTTGGATTTGTCTCATCTTTCACATGTACAATCTGTGTGACCCTGGACAATTCCCTTAACCTGTCAGTGCCTCAGACAACTCTCTCAGGTATCATTTGGCTTGAATGAAATCACAGATCCAGTGTATAAAAGAAAAGAATCCGAAAAAATAAGCTCTTGCCAATTGCTGCTCTGTCTCAAGAAGGAAACTTGAACAGCTAAAGAGAAAAGGTAAAATCCTGTATCCTTACTTCTTTCTGACTGCTAGTCAGGTTAGATTATGGATTTTTTTTTATCTTTAATCTCCCTTTTGGGTATAATCCCTGTAGCTTGCTCCTTTTAATCACAATATCAGCCTCTTGGCTTTCCAGCCTCCTAAATAGATGTGAGGATGATGAAGAAGGGAATGATGCCCTTTTTATGAGAGAAAGCCACTTGTATATTAACCTTATTAACAACCTCCACCTCAATTCATGCACATGAATCCCTGCCACCTATTTCTCTGAGACATATTATCGTGACTAGAGTTGAACAGAGGATCTCAGGACGGGTTTTGTGAATATGTCTCTCCTTCTCTAAAACTTGAAAGTAACTAGATGTCAATCAGAATTTATATTGCCAAAGGTCACCCAATAGGAAGTCCTGACAGAAACCAGAGGTTTCTTCTCTTCAAACACACCAAAAAAATGTCCTGAGAACCCAAGAAAATCAGATTCTTTTCCTTCTTCTGCCACTGGATTTGGACAAATTAATTTACCTCTTTGGGATTCAGTTGCTTCATCTGAAAATGCTAGAGCTGGAGATTTCTATGGCCCCTTCTAATTCTGACACTGTGACTTTATGACATGTGCACTTTCATAGCTGAACAGCATTTGTACAATCCAAGTAAATGACTCCCACTCGCTGCCGAATGTGGCAGCCGAGAATTGTCAAAGTCACCTCTGAGAAGTGACTGCTCTTTCCCCTTTGTCACGAACGATTGTGGAAACAATCAATGACAAATTAAGCCATGCTTCCAAGAAGTGGCTTCATGACTCAGGTAGAGTGCTGCCATATTAGCTAATTGAGTATATCACAGGACAAATGGTGAATACACCAATTTCTCAGGGCTTTAGTTGCCCTCAGAGCAGTGACAAGGTTCTGTCCCTTATTTAGAATTAAGACTTCTTCAGACTTGGCTTTCAAGTTTAAGTGGCGTCTATATAAAAAAGAGAATTCACCAAATATATGTCACTTTTGGATGGTTACAAATTACTTACATTATTTGTTCTGGAAGCAAATGCTTTCTGTTAATTTTTTTTCATCAATTTTGTTTTCATTTCCACTTCCAATTTTTTTCCAACTGAAAAGAAAGGAAAGAGATGTCTATTATTTACACATTATAAGTAATTGACTGCTTTTTGAGTAGACTTTCTAGGATTCTCTGACAATTATCAGATAAACTGTAAAAGACTGATAACTCTTCATTTCCTATGTTTATTCTTTTATTTTTTTTCTTTGTCTTATGGATAGCACTTCTAATATCTCTCCATTGTCTATTTTGCGATATTTATTTTCAATTCTACTGATGCTCTTGTGTTCTAGATCTCAAAGCCATACAAAAATATCGATCGAATATTGATTTGAAAAAGATAGCTAATGTTTCTAGTTTGGGGTCTCTTGTTTCGTAAAGGCAAACTAGCCCACTTCTTGTCCTATCTATATTGAATTCATTGTCCATTCATGTTATCTCGTTCAAATATACAATAATGGAGTTTTATCAGTTCTCTAAGTCTGTCATAATATGAACAACAGCCATTTTTATTCATAGTTTTGCCTCTGGATAGTAAGAGAAAACACTTTCATTCCATGATATTTGGTGATTTTTTTATGGCAACAAGTCTTATGCCATCTACTAAAGAGAGAATCCATGAAGGACCTTACCATAGATGTAAAATAATTTTCCTGAAGCACAAGCATGACCATCCCAGTTCCTTTTTCAATTGTTTTAAATCACTTCCTATTTCTCAGGGATAGAATTATAAACTCTTTACTTGGCAGACAAAAGTCTTCCCTATCTAGCTACCACCTCACTTTCCAGATTTAGATCAGATCATATCATTTCTCTTCATTCACTCCTTGTTCTCGCCAAACTACCCTACATGACATTCCATTAATTCAGCTTTTTATCCTTTTGGGATACACAGGAGCCACCTGCCAGTGGCTGCTGGAAGTCTAACTCAGACCTGTCCTGGGAAAGGATGATTATTGTACAAGGAGGCTGACAGGCAGTTATGTTGTTCTGACCTCTCTCCTCTTCCCTCTGCTTCCAATTTATCTCATTCCCAGTCCACAAGCAACATCTGTGTCAGAAAAGGCTGCCTTGCAACTCCTTCAGATGCTATGATCCACAACTGTGGAGGCTCTCGGAGAACTGACCTGCCCCTTCACTTAGGCATGGTCCTTAACACTATCTTGTTTCTAAACATTAGGCAATCCCCATCTCTAGTTGTGGAGAATACAGAGAGCGGGACTCCATGGAGCTGGCCACAGTAGTTGAATACCAAATGTACATTTGCCAAAAATATTATTTTATTGAGAACTCACACAGGGCAAGAATTCACAAGGTAGTCAGAAAGAACAATCAAGGACCCTTTCAAGGTTTCTCTTAAGATCTTTAGAATTGTTTGTATGGCATGGGAGACATTGGCACAGAACTGCCTAGCATGGCTTGCCCTCATCAGAGAAGATGCTGTGCTCTATGACTAAACCAAAATTGAATTAGTTCATAGGAAACAAGATGTATAAAATTAGAGAAATCCCCTCAAAAATATTCATAGAGACTTTTTGTGTCCAAGTGTGGTAGAACATTCTGAGCTCCAATTGGTCTGATCAGTCACAGTCGGACACACTCTAACTCAACATGTGACATGATAATGTCACTTGGGTCCTCTTCAACAATAACCAGTACTGGAGCATAATTTCTTTCAGAGCTTATCACTTTCTATGGAAAGTCTTTTCTGATCTCCCTGTGTTTTTTCATTCTTCACATGATAATGTGATATGCATTCCTCTTGTCTTTCCTTCATGAGAATGGAGGCTTCTAGAGGGTAAATGTTATTCTATGAATAATAATAATAATAATAATAACAATAATAATACCTAGCATCCATAAAATATTTTATAATTTGTCAAGCACTTTACATGTGGTGACTCCTTTGACTCTTGTAATAACCCTGAAAAGTATTGTTCTCAAGTCATTTTTGAGTTTTGTCCGATGCTCTATGATCTGAATAGGATTTGGAGATAGAGATATTGGAGTCATCTAGCATTTCCTTCTTCAGTTTTTTTTTTTTTTTACACATGAGGAAACTGAAGCAAAAGGGGTTAAATGACTTGCCCAAACTCAAACAGCTACTAAGTGTTTGAGGCCAGATTTGAACTTAAGAAGATTAATATTCTTATCTCTAGACACAACACTCTATTCAGTGCACCACAGCAAGGGCAAGGGACTGCCAGAGGTAAGGTAGTAAAAAAAGAAGATACTAAAGCAGTAACTGTCTGAGACAGGATTCAAACTCAAGTCTCCTCAAGTCCAAGCTCTGCTTTCTTTACTCTACCATTCAGATACAATTTTAGGTATTTAGCTCTTCATTGCATAGCTTGTAAGAATGAATTAAATTGGATCTTATCCCTTTTTTTTTCCTAATAGGATTATTGTTATATTGTTCTTTGCTCCCTTTCCTGATTTTACATAAGATGGGACATTGACTTCTCCCTCAAGATCCCCATCACTTCTGTTTTAATGTTCTGTCCCTCGATACTGATGAGAATCAGATACACAGAAATAGTTTTTCTGTTATATCCTCCCCTTTTTTAGATGAATATTTTCTCATGCCTGCTAGCTTTGTGGTCACTATGAGATTCAGAAACTGGCCACCAAAGATTTTGAAGAATTTTTTTAAACTTCTAATTAAATAAATTCATAGACATAAAATTTTAGAACTAGAACCGACTTTATTCATTGTGTAATCTTCATGTTTTTCAGATGGGGAAACTGAGATTCAGGAAGCTAAGTGATCTGCTCATGATTATACAGTTAGTGATAGCAGTGGGCCAGCTTCTATAGGTAAGTGAATTATCTTTTTGAGAGAGTATTTCAAGTATGACTATAGATATGACAGTCACCCACTATATCATGAGCCATCATCAGTTATCAGGATGACCTTTGTCTTGCCACCAAACTTGGTGACTCTGGAGGAGAGAATAAGGCCGATGACTTTGTGCAGCTCTAAAATACTCATATTCAATTCACATACAAGTCCGTATGTCGCTCTCATAATGTTATTGGTCTTCTTTGAGGAAGAAGGACAAACACCAGCAAATTAGATCTTCTAGAAAGTGCATTTACCAAAAGGACAGCATTTTTGCTGCACAGTACATTGTATGGCACAACCTTATACTTACAAAGAAATCAATTATTTTCTATAAGCATATTCTAGATATTGCTTATATTATTAAGTATTAATATTCTCTTTAAAAGATAATTTTAGAGATTATAGAGCCAAAGCTCTTAATTTCTAGTTCATTTGGCATTCCCCTCTATTCATCTCCTGACTTTTCAGGGAATTTGCCAAATTCCTGTTTTGTTGTTTTAGTTTTGGACTGAACACTGTATTGTGGGATGGGTAAGACAGTTATAGCTGAAGAAAGATTGCCTTAGCATTCCTAATCATTTAGCTCAGGAAATCATATATATGTATGTATATATGTATAAATATATGTCTGCATGAATATACACACATATATGAATTTATATATGTGCATACACATATTTACATATGTATATATTCACACACGTATTGGTACATGTGTGTGCATATATATGCAAACACATACATATATGTATACATGCATACACACACATACACACATGTATTTGTGTATGCTATTATTTTTGCCCAGAAGGGATAAAAAGAGCTTCCAAGAAAGGGGTGACGTTATGATGATTTTAGATATCCCTTTTCAATGCTATGATTCTTCTCAATATCTTTTTTTCACTTGTAATTTTGAATATATACTTTTTCTTCCCATTTTTCATTTAGAAAACCACTCATTATAACAAAGAAAGAAAGAAGAGGAAAAAAAAAAAAAGCAAAACCAAAAGTTTTGCTTTTTTTCCCCCTTCTTCCTTTGTTCCATAATCACAGTCTCTGCAAATAAGGGAGAGATGTGTAATGCTATGTGTGCCTTTTGAAGAAATCTAATGTAAAACTTAGCAGAGAAGAAATGTCAACCCATGGGACCTCATAAAGAACAACCAATCTCATCCTAAAAGAATACGATTGTAACCAAGATAGCTTAACAGAGCAGTTTTAAATAAAATCATTGTGCTTTACTAACTTCTGTGGTCAGTGGTTTTTACAAATCTGTGTCATTGGACTTGAGGAATGATCGGGTGAAAGGTAAGACAGAATTAACTTCAATTCATTAAATTACTTCCATTTTCTGAAGAAGATATCCCAAAAAGCATGGCTTATTGAGACAGTTAGATTTATTTTTACTCATGAAAGAAGGTACTTTATTATTATATAATAATGCTTTCTATGTGAAGGTAGAAGGTTTTCATTCAATCTCATTATCTTGATGATAGAATTTGAATATTTTAAGTAATATATACAGTCTAATTTAGTGAACTTCTATTTTGCTTTTAATATAATTTATAGAGGGCTTTCAAGAAGAAAAATTTTGCAATCAAATTATTACAGTCTAATAGAAGAAGTTCTGTCTCATGAAATAGAGAGAGTATACACACATGTGTATATGTATATGTACACACATATTCATAACGAAGATCTGAAAATGATTTATATTTTGATTTAGTTCAAGTTTTCTTAACAAAGCATAATATTGTGTCATCACTATATTTCTTTACTCATACAATGGACCGAAATAATTTTTCATTTGAAATAACTCAATGATTTAACAAAATGAAATTGGTATTTGCCTCACGAATAGTATTCACTTTGAAATAATATCTCTTTGTAGCATTAATAAACCTTAGTATATTTACAAAATGACATTGGCTAGATCTTTGACAGCAATTTTAATCTCAATCAGCACCATCTTATTTCTACTTTAATTGACTTGATTAAAGCAATGTATCTTAATCATTTGCATATTTATTTAGCAAGCTTCAGATTTTTCAAATGTATGTGAAATTTATATATCAATGATTCAAAATCATTGCTGTAAAACCAGCATTCATTTAGGGGCACAAGTTTACATCAAGACAAACTATTTTTGAATATTTTGAAGGGTAGGTTCAGTTCTGCGATAGTGCATGAAATAGAGGTACTGCACGGGTATAGCAATCACCACCATGTTTTCATTTATGACACTTTTGTTCTACACAAACCCATGTTTCTGAATTTATGTACCTTTCAAAAGATGGGGAAACAAGGAGTATAAATGCATTTTTCCACCACAGATATATAGGACAGGGAAGCTGGCAAAAATGATGTCCATAATCCTTTGTGAACAAAGTATTTCTCTCAATAAATGTCTTCTTTCATTGAAAGTAGTGACAACAAAAGAGACTATAAGTCCAAAATGCTACATTGCCTATGAATTTGTTTATGCTACCTATCATTTCTCCTTGGGTATATACTTTCAAAACACAGCTAACACTTAAAAAGTGCTCCTAGATGACTATTTTGTTGTTGTTGAAGACCAGTGATTGTAAAGGCAAGGATTCTTCTGCGGGTTGACAGTATAAACTAATACCATTTCCTCGGTTCCCAATACAATAAATATGAGCAAGGAGGAAAGGAATCCATTTCTAAGGACAACATGGCTTAATATAGGAATAAAAATTCAATCAAATTCCTATGAGCCATATGAGCCTATAGGATGGGATGATTCAATGGGGGTGGGCACAGACAGGGCAAATTAAAGCAGTGAAGGGTTGAAAAAGAAAATTGATTACTGATTGGAACAATGCAGTTTTTTGGAGGATTAGCATAGCACTGGAGTAACAGCAACACTGATTTTTATTTTTATTTTTTTTTTTGTACAATGGATTCAACGTGGAAGGCCTTCCTGGATTAAAATAACTGGATAATATGGTATGATCTAGAAAGATGTCGGACTACTGGCAGGATGGAATTACTGCCTTGAGATGTGTGCTTCTAGGAGGGATGAAAAGACTGACTAGAAACAGATGCCATCCTTGTCTGAGGTCAAGCCACAATGGTCCACTTTGAACTGCCGACATTTTGGCTTATGCTTTTTCTTTTTAAGGGCTTTAAGTTTGACAGAATGTGGTTTTCAAATTACATAAGGCAGCAAAATAAAACTCTACTACTCATTTAGGTATATGTCTTAGACCGTTCTCTGTTGCACTTTTAAATTAATGTCTCATTCTCTGAAATATTGGATTATTTCATTATTGTTCCTTTCCTGAATTAGTAAAGTTAAGGACTGAAGAACTAGATGGGACTTAATTCATTCCAGTCCCAAAACTACTAATTATGTATCCTCTATGTGCAAGGCAGCATTCTAGGCAATGGGATTTCAAAGATAAAAGGAAAAACAGTCTGTCCTCAAGAAACTTTAAGTCTTTGGAAGACATATATAATATGCAAAAAGAGAACACCATGATTTGGGCAAAAAAGAACAGTAATGGCTAAGGGGGTTAGAAATGGCTTCTTGTAGGAGGTATCAAGTGAGTTTATCTTTCAAGAAAAGTCATGCTTTGTAAGAGGCAGAATTGAGCAGGAAAGAGTTTAGACACAGAAGGCTCTTGGAAAGACCCAGGGAGCAGAAATGGAATGATGAATTCAGAGTACATTAAGTAAATCTGTATTTTGAATTTGGAGTATGTAGAGGATAATATGGTGCCATAATTTGGCATATAAAAGCCTTATTATATTGTACTGAGCTTCTCCTCAGGAGCAATTGAGTTACTAAAACTTTTAGAACAGGGATATAACAGGCAAATTTAACCTTTAGGGAAGTCATTTTGGCAGTTGTGTGGAGGATGAATTGGAGAGGAAAAAAAATGGGGCATCCAGTCCATTAGGAAATATTGCAATAATCTACTTCAGGAGTGATGGTTATCTGAAATAGAAGAGTCATTATGTGAGGGAGAAGAAGGGGACAGATGTGAGATAAGCTGTAGAGACAGACTCAATAAGACATGTCACCTGATTGGATGTTGACAAGTGAGATTGAAAAAAAAATAAAAGAATTGAAAATGACTTTGATGTTGGAAACTCATATATCCAGTGGTATCTTGGACAAAGAGAAGTGTAGCAAAGGATTTTTTTTTGTGTGTGAGGAAAATGATAATTTTATTTTTGATGTGTAGAGTTAGTGATTCTTACAGGACATCTATTCAGAGATAGGAGGCAGTTGGTGATGTGGGGACTGGAACTCAGAAGAAAAACTCGGGTTTAATATTAGATTTGGGACTACTCATTTATTTCATCAATGCTACATACAAATGCTTAATGTATTTGACTGTCAGTTGCATCCATGGAAGTTGATGAGATCATCAAGAAAGGTAATTGTTATTGTTTGTCCTTCATTCTCGAAAAGGACCCATGGATCACGGGGGTAATGTCTTAAATTGTGAGTGGGCTGGATTTAAATGAGGCAGAGCTACATAAAGTCACCAGCTTCCCTCTGTTCTCCAGAGTCATCTGAGTCCAAGGGCAAGACATAAATGAAGATGGCCGCTAATGGCCTGGGATGCAGTGCATAATCTTAGCATCTTCAGTGTCTGACCAAGCTCTAAGCTCTCCACAGTATCTCCTTCTTTTTGCACTTGAGGAAACTGAGGCTGAAGGTAATTAAGTGTCCTGATTAGGTCACACAAAATTAAGAGCAGGAGGCAGGATTACAGCTTGGGTCAGCCTGAGTCCAACACCTATTTACACACTGGTAGGCAATGGAATATTATTAGGTATTTTGATAAATAAAGAATTTGGGGTTGAGGGAAATTGTCTAGGGTCCTATGAGGGTCTGAAGTAGAACCAAAATTATAACTAAGATCTGTGTTTAGTGCTTCTTTAAAATCACATCATGGTATGGGATATGTAAATAACCATGTTCCTGATCTATGACATGGTCAATTCACATTTCATGTGAACATCTAAATCTCACACACTAATAAGGTTTATGAGTGTGAAAGATGACCTTTTTATAAAAAGAATAACTTTGAGAATTCTTTATTAGTTTTTATGTCACAGGAAAAATATGGCCTCTTGTTTCCTGACTTGATTCTTTATGTATTAGGTAGAGGGTGAAGTACCAAGCATAAAGAGATGGATTTCATCTTGCATTTTGCTCCCTCATGATCTGTGATTGTCCTTTTTGTAACACAAAAAAACCATTCATTTTCAGTATTTTAAGGAAATTAATGTTTTAATTATTGTTGTTTGTCTTTCTCCAAAGAGGACCCATACTTTCAAGAAGTGATGTCTTGACTTACATGTAAATTGGATTTAACTGAGCCAGAGTTACTAAGTCATCCACCTCTCTTGGATCTCCACCTCTAGTTCTCTGTTTTGAATGAGGTCCAGATGAAAAGTGCCTAGAAATGATGGCTATCCTGAGATAAGAGGGACAGTTCTATAGAATGAATCACTTAGTAACAAGATAGGATTCAATTTGACCTAGGAATACTTTTCTTTCATACGGCCTTACGGGTGTTTATAAAGAAAATACATCTTTTCTTGAGTTAATGGTCAGCCAAATGCAACAATTAATAGAATGTCAAGAGACTATTTGCTTTGTACTAAAAAATATTTCCAAAAATTAGCATTATGGGAACATTTTCTCCATATTCAATATTACCTTAACTTAACCTGTATCTTATTTTCAAATTATAAGTAGGATGAAAAGAGATACCTTGAGTCTCTGCATTTATTTCTCTAGTGAATGGTTAAGGTCATCAAAAGAACTTGCTGAAAAGTTGTTGTTCTTTGCAGAAATGAGCCTTGCTAACCACATTCAAACATTCTCTTTTATTTCTACCTCTCTTGGGGTAAACGAAGGCATATTGTCCTCAGTATTTCTCTATATCATTTTCTCAGTTGAAGAGTCCTTTTCATTTTAAAGTACATTAGACTTTTTATGCAGTCTCTGGATGCTCAAGGTCTTGCCACTGTGATACTCTACCCAGCATGTTAGTAAATATAAAAGATCCCATATTTGAGACCAGCCCTGACCCTTCCTTCAACTTTGCTTTCATCAGAACAAATATATTTGTGTCCCTCTTTCTCAGGGCATGGTACATCAGAAAGAGAACTGATTTGTGACTTCGAAGACTGTATACCAGTCCTTCTTATGGTATTTTCAAGTTGTGTAGTCTTAAACATGGAACTTACCCTTTCTTTGCTTCAGTTTTTTTTAGCTGTAAAGGTGGAATAAGATTAGTTCCTACTTCTCAAAGTTTATGTGAGGACCAAGTGAAATAATATTTGTAAACAGTGCTTTGCACAGTTCCTGGAACTTACTACATATGTTGCCTTTCCCTGATTTACTTTCCACTTCTCTTCCCTTCTCTAAATGAACTGAATGTTGAAAATTAGAATGGGTAGACTGAAAGAAAATGAAAAAATCAAGAATATTAGAAGGACTATAAATATATTTGCAAAATGTATTTATATGTTCATAAATATAA
Organism: Sminthopsis crassicaudata; assembly: GCF_048593235.1. Classification (NCBI taxonomy): domain Eukaryota; kingdom Metazoa; phylum Chordata; class Mammalia; order Dasyuromorphia; family Dasyuridae; genus Sminthopsis; species Sminthopsis crassicaudata. Next base: position 21,497,580 of record NC_133622.1, on the reverse strand, counting down.
AGTAATATGAGAAATATTCCTCAAACAGGACATACCATCTCTCAACTCCAAGATTTTTCAATGACTATCCCCCATGCCAAATATACTCTATCTTTTCAATAAGCCTCTAATCTTCTCTAGTTTCCTTTAAATCTCAGATGAAGTTCCTCATTCTGCAATGAGCCTTTCCCTGTTCTCTTTAATCTTACTGCCTTTCCTTTGATATTAGCCCAAATTTGTCTTCTATAAGTCTTGTTTGTTCATGATGCTTTCTCTATTGGTTTGTTAGCTTCTTGAGAGCAGGTTGTGTTTTCTGCTTTCATTTATTTATTTTTCATTCATTTATTCGTTTGTTTGCTTATTTTGGTATCTCTACCACTTAGTGCAGAACTTGGCACTGAGGAGGTATTTAATAAATGACAATTAACTATCATTTCCCTATGATATTTCCTATATAACTTTCATACCTCCCATTGGTCTTACAATAGCTTCCTATGGGATTTTCTGTCTTCGGCACAATCTAATCCATTATTCATAAAACTGCCAAATTCACCTTTCTTATGTATAAATCTGTTCATATTAGTCTTTTGCACAAAAAAATTGAGTGATTCTCCTATTGTTTAGTTCAAAATGTTTTGTCTGACATTTGAGGTCTCGTACCATATGACACTATCCTATTTGCTCAATCTTATCTAATACTACTTCCTCCAGTTTCTTTCCACTTCAGCCAAACTGGACTATTCTCGGCCTCCCTGGAAGGTAATTCATGCTTTCTCAGCTCTATGTTGTTCTGCTCTATTTGGGAATTTCATTTTCTTCTTAGTTGCCTCTAGAAATCTTGTCCATTCTTTAGAATCTAACTCAAATTGCATTGTCTCCACAGAGTGAATCTCCTTGTCAGTCAATAAAGACCTTACTCTCATGTCCCATGTAGCATTTTATTTTATGTCCTAAAAGGAAAGTATTCATTTACAGTCTTCTTACATATAAAATGGCTCCTCACTTATCTTTAAATATAATAATCTGTACTGAAAACTATTATCTAAATTGATTGAGAAGAATAGTAAATCATCACATGATGAAAGCTTTATGACACCACTTTATTCCTTCAATATTTATTGCAGCACTGTACTATATAAAACAATATTGTCTTAGAATTATGGGAAAACACATAAGATAATAAAAATAATAACAATAACATTTATATATTATTGTAAGCATTTACATACTGGTTACAATATTGCTTTAAGATTTATAAAACATTTTACAATGTGATCTCATCTGATCTTCACAATAACCCTATGTGATTATTATCCGCATTTTAAAGATCTAGGAATTTAAGGCTGAGAGAGTTTGAAAAACTGGCTCATGTTCAAACAACTACTAAGTGTAAAGGCAGCATTTGAACTGTGTTCTTCCTTCCTCCGAGTCTCACAATTTGTCCAATAAATTGTCTTTCCACCTTTAAATAAAGGTTGATGCTTGACATTGTAGAACTTACAGTCCAGTGGGAGAGACAGTTGGTTGTGGATTTGCCTCAGTGAAATGTACACACATCCTTGGGTTGAATGGATACTCCTAAAAACCAATGAATTACATGCATGTCTTGTTTTCCTTTGTGAACCCAGAAGTTCACACAATCTTTTGCATAAAATGGTGCTTAATAAATGTTTGTTGAATCATAATTATTATTAATCTGTGTATCTGTCTTATTCTCTAACTTTGACTGTGGTTTATCTAAAAGTTTATCTTCACCAGTGTCTAGTAAACAGCTCTACAAGCAAAGGGAACTTAATGACTTATTGAATGATGAAAAAGAAATCAAGTTACCTGTAGGATAGAGCTGGACCTGGAGTCAGGAAGATTTGAATTCAAATTCAACATTATCCACTTTTACCAGCTGTGGGACTCAAATCATTTAACTTTTGAATGTCCCAGTTTCTTTATGAATAAAATGAGGATAATAATAGTATCATTGTGAAGATAAACTAAAATTTTATTTGTAATTCACTTTGCATACCTTATAGTGCTATTTAAATATTAAGCAGTTAAGCAAGGAGGAGGAAGAATAGTAATTGTAGTAATAATTACAATATGGTTGTAGTAGTAATAGTAGTAGTAGTTAGTAGTAGTAGTAGTAGTAGTAGTAGTAGTAGTAGTAGTAGTAGTAGTAGTAGTAGTAGTAGTAATTTCTACTAAAATGAACACAATTCTGCTTCAAAGGAATAATGTTTAGGAACCAGACATATTTGGCTTTTATCTTAGCATTTTTTGATGAAGAAATCCTTATTTGAAACTCAATTAGGGAGGCTTTTCTTACTAATAGACTTTCTCTAGCAAAAAGCACAATAACATCCTCGAGCAGTGTGAATATTTGAGCAGTTAACAGGCACAAAATAAAACCAGCTCGGCTTTGTGTTCCCCACCCCCTCCTTTTTTGATAAACATTGGCAAGATCCTTCAAGATCTCTGCAATCAGTAACTGTTTGGGGAATTTGCCAGTACTTCTCAATATCAATTGTTGCTTTAATCTGGCTCAAACCATGAATTATTTCCCAGGCTTCAGCAGCCTCTAAATTATTGTTCCATTAAGGTCGTAAAGTTAATCCCTTGAACATACTTTTACAGCCAATAAATATGCTGTCCTCTGCATCGTTTAGGGCATTACCAGAAGCACTTGCTATTGATACCTCCGTAGAGGAGATATTTCATCAATATAGAGCAATAGGCCTCTAACACTTTTGGAAACTGTTTAAAAACAAAGGAAACATACCATATATTAGTGACAAGCATTGCATGTGATCCTTCTAATATGGTGTTTTATGACTTATGATCCGTCCAAACAAGCCCGGTATTACTATGGGCTAAAAATCGTTCCTTTCAAAAGTAAATTTGAATGAATATGGTGCTGTGAGTCATACTTAGCTCTGGTTTTATTTTTATGCTTTGCTATTGTGCTGCATTATATTTTTATTTGATTTTTAGGAAAATGCATTTTGATGGCAGCAACTTCATCAAAATCTAGATGAACTATGAAATTTTAATGGGTATGTGCTCTCTGCCTGCATTAATGTCCCATTTATGTTCATAGGTATGGTGTATAAATTTGCATACAGTTCTAAGCAATTGTAGTTTTGTAGTATTCATAGAGGGAGAAGTCGTAAAAAAAAAAAAAAGTGTCGGCTGACAAGTTACATATCACTGATGGGATTTCACTGGCGTAAGCCTAGAATGCAGAAACATGAGAGTGGGAAAAATAAGTGACAATGTTCTTTTTTTGTGCTAATACTTCATCATAAATTTGTATGGCCATGAAGAATTCAACTCTGTTCTCAAAAGATGACCTTCCCAAACTCTAAGATCCAGAAACATGGCCTACGTGCCACAGGGAAAGAAGTTTCTATCCTGGGAATCCCTTAATCCAATGAAATCCTAGAACTTCTTTCCCCACCTTTCACCATTTCTCCCTGGAAATATCTAACCTATCGATGATATTAATAAATACACAAGTGACATGAAATGGATGGAAATTTTTAAGTTAGGATCCAAATCAGGGAATCTTAGATTTATAGTGAGAAGAATACTGTTGGGCCTTCTAGTTTAAGCCCTATTTATCCTTATCCAAGGTCCAAGGAGATTAACTAACTTCCCTGTGCTATTTTTAACATGTCACATAATTTTTCTGTCTCAGTTTCCTTATTTGTAAAATGAGGAGTGAGATCATCTTAAGATCTCCTCCAATTCTTAAATACGAGGAATGAATCAAGATCTTTGCCCAAGAATGGGTAAAGGTGAAGAGAATGTCTGAGGTCGAATGCTGGTCTTTCTGATTTCACATCCAGCTTTCTGCCTACAAAGCTTGGATTAGTGAAAAAAAAAAAAAAAAAAAAAAAAAAAGAGATAATGATCACTTATAGATACAATGAACAGGATGGTGTGTGACGAGAGTCAAGAAGATCTGAATTCAAATCTGGTCTTGGACAAATAACTCAATCTAATTTTTTAATATATAAAATGAGGATAATAAGGGTAGGGGTTATTGTGTTCTACTTAACCCAGCGCTAGGCAAGTGTAGGAGACAGAATAATATTAGTTATTATTAACAAAAGTAATTAATAATTATTATAATCTTCTTAATCAGGGCGCTTTTGTTCTTTATTCTAATTTGTACCGTCCTTTGATTTACTTCTTTTCCATGCATTGTAATAACTCACATCTTTATTCTAATTTGTACCGTCCTTTGATTTACTTCTTTTCCATGCATTGTAATAACGCACATTTGGATAATGATTTTAGGTTTAAAAAGCACTTTTACCCAAACTTCCCTGAGATGGTAGTTGTTCCAGTACATTACAAGCAGCAAGGGCACTCTTGGATGCCCAGGGTACTTCTACATTTTGGTGATTCCCCCATGGACTTGTCCTTAGAGGGCAGTTCTAGTGATTTATGTCTCCTTCAGTGACTAGAAGCCAAGCAATATGGTGGAAAGTGTGCCATAATTACCACACAATCTGGGTCTCAGTCACATCTTTTAGCTGTGTGATCTTTGCCAAGTCAATTAATTGCAAAGTTTCAGTTTTGATGTTTGTAAAAATAAAATGGAGAATAAAACCTGCATCTCCTACTTCACAGAAACATTATGACAAAAATCCTTTGTTAACTGCAAAAGGGTTGCATAATATGGGTGAAGATGCTGCTGCCGCTTCTGAATCTCAAATTTTCCTTCTCTTTTTTCCCCATTGAATCTTTTTTTCTTTGGTTCCTGACTCCCCAGGGTTTTCCTAAGTATCTAACTATTTTGCTGAATTAAAAAAAAAGTCTCAGGTGTCTGTATCTGGCAATGAATTAATAGAATTAGCCCTCTCACATAAGATTTATATTTTAACCTGAGGTCTTTGGTGCTTGAGGAAAGGCATGTTGCCAGTAGGCTTTTTAACTGGAGTTTCTATCCTCCTTTGGGGGAAGCCAGACAGCCAGACTACTGGTTAGCAACCTAACTGTGCCAGGGAGAATAAAAGCAAAAGATGAATGAAAACAGTGAATAATGTGGGAATTTCTTCCACCATGGCTAAGCTAGGAAAAGGAGATTCAGTAATAAGAAGCCTTGGTTAAATATATATTGGATAAAATGTTCCCTTCCACACTCCCTTCCTCCTTCCTTCTCCATACTACACCTCCTCCTTCAGCCCAGTCCAACACTAATTCTTCTGGCAGAAAAATCAGGTACTATTGTCACCCTTCATGACTTTGAGGACAAACTCAAACTTTCTTTCTATGGAAACACATTGTCACTAGAGATTGCTTTTTTCCCTTGTAACCATATATTCAAGATGATTTGCATTGGAGAAGAACTGCAGAGCTATAATGTTGATGTTGAAACTATTTTAAAAGTGTTTCATGACTTAATAGGATCCCTTATCCCCATGTCATAATTCTGCATCACTGCAAAAATCACTAATGAGTTCAGGATTGGCAGAAAACATCACCATGACTATAGGATGCTCTAATTAGCTTGACGTCTGGTCAAAAGGTTTTAGTACCAAGGAGTTCCAGTGTTCTCTGGAGGCAGCTAGCCAATCTAACTACTGACTAGCAACACAGCTCTTCCAGGTAGAATGGGGCAAAGAATGGATGAAAGGACATTCAAATGGTTATTAGCTACATAATTGTTTATTTTCGTTCAGAGTAAAGAACCTAGATTGAAGTCCTTCCCAAAGGCCTCAATGACATGGAGATGATACAGATCCTGGAACATCAGAACAGATACCTTAATAAAAGAAGGTGCAAAATGCTTGACCAAATCCAGAAAAGGGAAGAAGAATAAGCCTGAACACAATGCTTTTTACATAACAGGCCCTGAATAAGTGCTTGTTGAATGAATGTTTTATGGTACATTGAAATTAGAAGATAGTAAGCTAGAAAATTAGAAGGTACACTAAATGCAATCAAGTTTTTAAAAGTATATTTTCAAGCAAAACTGAGATGGTTTGGTGTGCCTATTTTATACCCCTGAATACTTGTATTATTTGGGTTTGTAGAACAGAAAGATTTTTTTTTAAACAACATAGAGTAACAAAAATAAAACTATAGACTTGAATTATGATAAGAAAACATTCCTAGCCTGGGATTCTTGAGATTATAGAACTGAGTGGTTAACATTTTCTTTTAGAATTGAGAAGGAGATGGAGGGAAAGAGAAAGACATTGAGAGAGAGACAGAGAGACAGAGAGAGAGAGAGAGAGAGAGAGAGAGAGAGAGAGGAGAGAGAGAGAGAGAGAGAGAGAGAGAGAGAGAGAGAGAGAGAGAGAGAGAGAGAGAGAGAGAGAAAGAGAGAGATAGAGAGAACATAGGCAAAGAAAGAGAGAAAGACAGAAATAGAGAGTAGGATAAGGAAGTGATGGAGAGAGAGACAGAAAGAGAGAGAAAACTTCTGAACATGTTAAGATCTAACTACAGATTCATTATGCAGAAAGAAAATGTAAAGAGGAGCTTACAATGATCTTTGAGGAGTTTCCAATCTAATGGGACAATATACACTCAAAGCTTTACAGTGTGCTATATAAATGTTAGCCACTGTTGTTATTATCATTCCAGAGGGAGCCAGGTGCTTCCTGGAAAGGTTAGGAATCTATTATCTCACAAGGGAGAACTTCCTGGTACCCAAATTGTGACTCGTCAAAAGACAGGGCTACTTTGTCAATGGAGGGATAGGTGACTTAGCGGCCTATAGTCAGCAAGCCTCCCTCAGTACAGATCCAGCCACAGACACTTACCATCTGTGTGATCCTGAGCAAATCTTAACCCTGTTTGCTTCAGTCTCTTATCTGTAAAACGAGCTGGAAAAGGAATTGCAAAGCACTTCAGCATCTTTGCCAAGAAAACTCTAAATGGGGTCATGAAGAGTCACACACAGCTGAACAACAAACAGATTGGGTCCTGAGAGAATCTACTAGCACTAAGGGGATTTCTTGTGAGAATACTTCCCTAGAACTGGTTGGGAAAGATTCAGCAGAAGAGATACTTGCAAACCTGGTCAATTTAAGTAAAAAATGATGGAGACCTTGGGCATAAACAACAGATCTTCTTCCTAACAAAGAACTTGGAGAGGTTAAATATACACTGTGGTGACAATTTAAGCCTGCCAAACTACAAATCTAAGCTTCCTCTTGCTTCAGGAAAGAATTTAATCCAATCCAATTCAAAAATCATTTACTCAGTGCCTGCTGTAGATAGTAGTTCTTTCAGGCCATTTTCCCTATAATTTTCTTTGGCCCTTTAAAGACCATGTAGTTATTATTGAAAAAAATTAGGCTAGCAATGACTGAATTTGTATATAGCGGGTAAAGTCAAGGGATAAGATTCATGTAGAGAGTTGCTTCTTTGTAAATATAGAAAAGGCATTTGTCTACATTATATAATTTAAAGAAGTACTTTCCGAATTACTTACTTTGAAAAACTTGCCCTGATCCCTTACAGACACAAGTTAGGTATGCCTTTACGTGAAGTTAACATTGGCCTGGTTAAAATGCAAACTATCCACAAACATTTCATTTATTTGAAAGTCACTTATTTAGGAAGTATGACCCATAAAAATAGCTAAGAACCAAGAAGAAATAAATAAAATTTGTGCTAAATATAGGTTCTAGGCTATAACCTTATACACTTTAATTATCAGAAAGCTACTCTAGACTTTACTCAGAGCCACTTTTAATTCACAAACATTTCTAACACATCCATTCGTATGATTTTCTATTAGTAATCACTTATTTATCACTATTCCACTATTTATCAATTGCCATCCTACTCCCTGAGAAAATGGAAGAGAGATTTGTCCAGTTCATCTTCATCTTGGAAGATGGTAGTGACCTTGACAGTAATAGTGAAATTTGAAGGGGAGAACAATTGAGAAGGAAAGAAAATGACTTCTGAATGTTTCGGGTGGCTTTCATTATATATCATACAGGAAAGGGCAAATATACTCATAAAGAATGTGAGTTGGAAGGAGCCACCTGAACAAGACTATTTAATCCAGGGTTTCTGACAAGTGATTATCTAACCTTTTCTTAAAGACCTTTTGTGAGATAGAAGCCACTACTTCTTGTAGAAGATCATTGTACATCTGGTTAACTATAATTGTTAAGAAGTTTTCTAGGTCACTTATAGAATCCCTATCCTTCTGGTTAAGAAGCTGTTCATGGAAGACCAGCTGAGCCAAAGTAGGGCTAAAGCTGATTTGGTGTCCCTACTAAGTCTGATAACAATATAGTGAGCCCTTGGGATTTGAGTGCCAGCAGGCTGACTAGTGGGGGGGGGACCCATCCAGCTCAGAAAGAGAACAGGTAAAAGCTTTCATGATAACCATGATAAGTGGTGGGGATCAGCCCATAAGTCGCCACTATACATCCAGCATGGGCAAGATAAAGATATTCAGACTAAAAATCATATACACAGCGTAAATCTTGTCTCTTTTCAGTGTAACTCTATTGTTCCTGTGATTTCCACCTGTAATCAAGCAGAAAAAGTCCAATGTTTCTTCTACTTATTTGCCTTTAAAATATTGGAAGTTAGTTTTCATGTGTCTCTAAATCATTTTAGATTAAACTGCTGTTAAACAGCAGTTACTGAAAAAGTCCTCACATGGCTCTAGAGTATTTCTGACCATTAATAGGATGAGATAGATAAAACATTTACTGGGTGCTTCCTTGGTGGCAGGTACTGGGCTTTTCCAAACTACTAATATAGATCTGGAAGGGATGTTTTTCACTGAATGTGCTGTTTAATGGAACAGTTTTGGACACAGACCATTGATAGCATAATCAAGTGGTTGCTATCTTGTTGTTGCTGTTTGTTCTTCCTTCTCCAAGAGGACCAGGACGTGAAGGAGGTGATACCATGATATGCAAGTGAAGTGGATTTAAGTGATGGAGGGCTGGGCAAGATCACCTGTCTCACTTTCTCTTCTAGAACCATCTGGTTCCAGTGGCAAAATATAGATCAGGATCACTAAAGACTGCCCTGGATGCTTATACCTAGAAATGATGGAAAAAAGAAAAAACAGAGGAGAGAACAAAGCCCACTTAATCCTGCATGTTTCACAACTTCACTTAGGAAGTTTTGAAGGCAAAGCAAAGATGGCAAAGTCAAGTCACTTGTGCTCTCTCCCAAACTCCTCCAAAACCTTTAAATAATGATTCTAAATAATTTTTAGAAAGGCAGAGCCTACAAAAAGACTGTACATCCAGTTGCTTCATATCATATATTAAATGGAAATAATAAAAATTATCGCTTTTTTCTTTATAGTAACACTTTAAAGGATAGGTTAGAGGATATAATAATGCATTTAGCATCCATAAAACAGTATATAAATGTGAGCCATAATTACTATCCATCGGATTTTGCTGTCATATGCAAATATTCAAACATACTAATAGCAATAAACTCAGCAGTAGCATCTTCGAATAGAGAGGACGACAGGTGAGATACAAAAAAAAAAAAAAAAAAACAGTTAATATTAAAAAGGCACCTGTACTACAAAACCTTTCCAGTCACTCAAAAATTAATCCTCTTAGGCTTGAAATGCTTGACTCCAGTCCAAAAGGTAGAATTTCTTTTAGAGCATCCAAGTTTAATCAGTTCAACAATTTTTGAAAACGTGAAAAATACACACTTTCCTCCACTTCAAACAACTCAGCCTGCTGTTTCTGCACTCTGTCAGTTCAAAATCAGTTGAAAGAAAAAAAAAAGAACTAAAGCTTTGTATGATCACAGGCTTCTGGGAAGAATGCTTCTACACAAGGAAGTTTTAAAAGTAGGATGAAAATATTTCTAGTTATTTACAGTTAAATTGGCATATTTGGGGAGAATACTGCAAAAATAGGCAGAGAAATACTTAGCTGGGTATGCATGTCTTAAGACATGCTTTATATGTAATAAGGCCAGGGGTGATCCTGGGAGCTACAAGGCCCAGGGGCGAATCACACTAAGTATCTCTGTCTCCTAATTCCCCAACATTGTTGTACAAGCCAAATAAAATTAAATGGCTGTCAAGGGAAATTGCGTAGGGGTGAAGGAAGAAGCAAAGATCACTTTTTCTTGACAGTTACTCAAAGACGGATTGGATTCATCTAAATGAATCACAGGTCCTTTAATTTTTGTGCATTTTTGTTTTGTGTTTTGAGCAGAGTTACTATCTCCCTTGCGCTGCCTTTCCAAATCAAATCAAATCAAATTATAAGATTTCTAATTTGCCTTACCCTGTATTTGGCTCTATTTAGATAGGGAAGAATGAGGGAAGGGAACAAATATTGATTAAGTAGCAACTCTATAGCAGGCATTGTACTTTACAAATAGGATCATGTTTGATCACAACCACAGTTTTGGGAGGTAAGAAGCATTAACATATCATTTTGCAGATGAGGAGACTGAGGCAGACAGCAGTTAAGAAGCATTAGCATATCATTTTGCAGATGAGGAGACTGAGGCAGACAGCAGTTAAGGATTTTGCCCATGGCTAGAAATGAATTCAATTGTCCTTGCCTTCAGTTCCAGTATGTTCAGTTCCAGCAGCACCTGCTGTCCTAAAGTTGTATTATTTTGATATTACAACTAATTTTCATAACTTGGTTTAATAGAGAGAGATTGATAAAAGTCAAGAAGATCTGCATTCAAGTTCTACCATGACATCCTGACTGTGTGAAATTTGGAAAGTTACTTAATCTATAAGAGCAGTGTTTTGAAATTATAGAATTGCAAAGAAGGCTTTCCTTCATTGGTGGAAGGGGTGTGTGTGTGTGTGTGTGTGTGTGTGTGTGTGTGTGTAAAAATCTCTGACTTCTCTGTATCAATTATATCATTGTCTCATCCCTTTCTCTGAATACAACCTAAGGAAGCCATAAAAAATTGGGAAATTGATTTTTTTCTAGATTCAAGAACCATCATTCTAAAACCATAATGGTTTTAGAATGATGGTTCTTGAATTGAATTAGAAGGTGTTACTTCAACCAAGGTCCTGTTTCCCCTTCTGAAAAATCAATATTCATTTAGATTGTCTGTGAGGATTCCTCCAACTCTAAAATCCCATGACTAAGAATCTCTTGTCATGACCTTTCTATTCCCTCACAAGTCATTTCTACATTTATTTGTGAGAATTGTGCCCATCTCCATGACTTTACACTGTTAGTTCTCCACACCTGGAGTGATTTTCCTACTCATCTCTGCTGAGTACATAACATTGCAAGAGTTTTCTCCCACTTCTCCTCATTGCTAACACTTTCCCTTTGAGGTTGTCTCTAATTTATGTTACATTTGTAGTTTATTGGGTGCTATCTCTCCCATTAGAATATACACTCCAGAAAGTCAGGAATTACTTTTGCTTTTCTTTGTATCCCTAAGCACTGATACATAGTAAAAACTTAATATGTGCTAAAAGGCTTGTTGATAACTTGTTCTGAGCTAAGTCATTGTGGAGGAATACTTTGGGCTCTTTTTTTCTTATAATCCTATGAGAAAAGAGGAGCTTAAATTTTATAACTTTCAGAAATAGGCTGTTAGTCAGTCACTTGATTGGTCAATAATTAGTTATAAAGTATTCACAGTGTATGACAATCCATTCAGAAAAATGTGACCTGAAATGGAGATGATGCTTAGAGAAGAGTTTCTAAGGAGATGATCATCAGTAGTGTGGAAAGTTACTGCAAATCTACGAACAAGGAATCATGAAAAATCATTAGAGTTTGATTATTAGGAAATCAATGGTTACTTTTAAGAGATTTCATGAGAGGCAGAACTAAATGGAAGCCACTGGAATAGGACAGGTTTTTAAGAAATTTGGCTCTGAATAGTAGGAGTTAAAAAGAATAGTACCTAATGGAGGTAACAGAGGTGACAGAAAGCGTTTTCTAAGGAGACGTTTCCAATGTAGAGTAAAATATATCGAAATATTGAAAGAAATTCTGAAATGAGTAATCTAAGATGATGAACAGATCAAAAGCATATGCTAATATAAATAGTGTAGGCTCAGCAGCAAATTATGTATAAAAATTAATGCTAAGTAATTATCTCACCAATACCCATCCATCATGCACCGAAGAAAGAATATTAGAGTGTCAACATATATTCAGTATCAACAAAGCTCACTGGTGTAATGAATGCATTTTGAGCTGAGAAAGCAAAGGTTGAGTCTGTATGAGAAAAATGCAATGAAGCAATAATCTCACATTTGTGTAGTGATTTTTACTTTTTTTTTCCTCCTGAGAATTTTTCTCCATGCTATTTCTTTGTATTAAAAATTGGAAGAGCAAAGATTAGAATCCATATTTCCTGTCACTCAGGTTTCTATTAAATCATATAAGGAACTATTTCCATTTCGAAGGAGTCTAGTATGTGAGAAGAACACTGATTGCATTTGAATCTTAAACTTTCCCCTTGTTTTTGTGACCCCTGACAAATTAATGAACTTTTCTTAGAGTCAATTTATTCATTGCTAAAATTTTGTATGATAATAGTACTTACCTCTCAAGATTGTTGTGAGGAGTGAATGAAGTTCTGGTTGTAAAGAACTTTGAAAAATTTAGTGTTATGAAAATGCCAGCTATTGTTACAGTTGTTATAGTAGTTGGTATAAAACCCTAAAATCACATAATTGGGAAGAATCTGTCTAGTTCAACCTTTCTAAAAGATAATCTGACAAGTGGTCAATTAGCTTTGCCTTAAGATTTGCCATCTTGACTTTTCTGTTATATTAGCCCAATGTGATAGGGGTGAGTTTCTTGAATTTGTATTTCTCTAATCAATAGTGATTTGAAGCATCAAAAAACTTTGTACAGATATCTTCAATTTCCTTCAGTGAAAATAGCTTTGACCATTTACCACTCAGGAAATGACTTGTATTCTTATAAATCTGAATCAATTCAGTCCTCCATATATTTAAGAAATAAAGCCTTTCTCAGAGAGACTTGCTATAAAAAATAATTTCTCCCTTCTTAATCTTGGCTGCATTGGAATTGCTTTGTTTTGTGCAAAACCTGTTAAATTTGATATAATCAAAATTGTCCATTTTCTCTGTATCTTTCCCTCTTTTCCTTTCTTCTTTTCCTTCCTTCCTTCCTCCCTTCCTTCCTTCCTTCTTTCCTTTCTTCCTTCCTTCCTTTCTCTTTCTCTCTTTCTTCCTTCCTTCCTTTCTTTCTTTCTTTCTTTCTTTCTTTCTTTCTTTCTTTCTTTCTTTCTTTCTTTCTTTCTTTCTTTCTTTCTTTCTTTCTTTCTTTCTTTCTTTCTTTCTTTCTTTCTTTCTTTCTTTCTTTCTTTCTTTCTCTCTCTCTCTCTCTCTCTCTCTCTCTCTCTTCTTTCTTTCTTTCTTTCTTTCTTTCTTTCTTTCTTTCTTTCTTTTTTATTTTTATTTTTCTTCTTTCATTAAGTAACTTTGGCTGGTGCTCTATTCACTGTGCTATCTAACTGCCCTCAAAGTTCTTTTTGTCAATAAAATGAATGAACTAATTCTTCACTCCAACTAGAATTTATACCTATTATCTCTTGAACATATCTTACCTATTCACCACATCACATCTCCCCACCCCCCCCTCCTGTTTCCTTTCTTGTGTAATGGCTTTTTTTCACCTCTCTTCCTAGTCCAACCTTTTCTTGAAGAACCAGTCCAATCTCCTCCATGAAGACCTTCTCATTCACCAGTATACCTCTGTGATTTACAACCATTATCAGCCTCTATCATATGCTGCATTGTAAAGGAAATATGGCGTAGCAGAAAAAAAAGTCCCACAGTCAGAAAAATCAATATTCTGTCCTGGCCTTTGATATATAGTTCTATGGCCAAGAGCAAGTCACTTAATTTCAGAGTCTAAGATTACTCTCTAAGACCATTATGTTTACATGACTTCATATTTATTACTGACATCATATTATTTGCCTTCTCAAGGGTGGAAAGGAAGGAGAGAATCTGAAAATCAAAATGAAAAATAAATGCCAAGGTTTTTAAAAATTGTAATTGGTAAACATTTAATAAAATAAATAAAATATATTTTAAAAGACCATTCCACACTAAAAATTCCCTACAGTTATATAATTACATCCCCATTTTTCTCTTTTTACCCCCAAAATGAACATTATTAATAAATAAATAACAGTAGGTTTCAAGTATTTACATATGTGTATGTGTATATATATATATATATATTTAATTTTTAATTTTTATTTAGTATTATTATTATTTTTTTGCTGAGGCAATTGGGATTAAGTGACTTGCCAGGGACACATAGCTAGGAAATATTAAGTGTCTGAGACCAGATTTGAACTCAGGTCCTCCTGACTTCAGGACTGGTGCTCTATTCACTAAGACACTTGGCTGCTACCATATGTAATTTTTTGTAGTATATACACACATTGACACATGTGTGTTTGTGTGTGCACATGCACATATATGTATGTATGTCATCTTCTCAATTAAATTCTTTAAAGCCAAGGGCCATATGTTCTTTCCTTATGTGCAACTCCACCTAACACATTGCTTTGTACTCAATAGTTGTCAATAAATTGTGTTAAGTGATTATCATAAATAAAAAATCTTCAAAATAGATTCATCTTTATTTAAATGTGTTCTTGTTTTCTTCTTTTTGTTCCTTAACTTTATGGCTAATTAGAGATAAATTGAAAGGGAGGCAGAAGACAACAAACTGCTACTATTGATCAGACTTCTGAGCTTCTTCTAAAACAACAATTTAGTTTTTCCTTTCCATTCCCATTGTTCCCAACCCAATTCAGTCTCTTTTAAGCACAGAATTATATATATATATATATATATATATATATATATATATATATATATATATATATATATATATATATATATGTATATATATGTATATATATGTATATATATATACTTATGTATATATATATTATATATATATTTATGTATATATATATTATAATAAATATATATTATAATATATATTATTATAGCAGGGTTGTGGTCTCTACCATTATGGAAGATATTAGATAAGACCTATTCCTGGGCTTCTGGAAGCTAAGATGGGCAGCAATCAAAAGTAGCAGCAGCAGCACCATCACCACCAAAAATTTCCCACCAAAACACCAGAATTAACTTCTAAGTAAAATGGATTCTAAAGACTTTATAAGAATCACAACTAAATTCTATAAGTATTCAAAAGAGAGAAAATTAACTTTGGATTTCTATGGCAGCAAAGATAAAAAAAGAAAATAGTCAGTGTGAGTGGTGGAGATGATGATGATAATGGAGGAATTGGCCTTTGAGCTGGAGTTTGAAGATGAGTTGGATTTAAGCAGATGTGGATTCCCAGGTCTTCTTGGCAGGAAGGCTTAGGGATCAGCGTAAACAAAAAGAACAGCCGTGGATGCTTAGGAAAACTAGCATGTCAAAGCTGTGAGAGATTTTGCTGCCTTGATTCTTTACTTTTCAACAAATGTAGAGGATTTTAACTCGGATCACAAATTGTTTAAAGGTCTTTCATTTCACGATGCGTACGGCAGTAATATCTACTTAAATAGTGATAATTTACAATAGAGTTGGAAAAATAAATACTCCGTGTGAATGAAATGACTGAGCAACAAAGAGAAATTCTGCGTCATGTGTCAATTCTTCTCCTTTGTACAGTTTCAGCTCTCTCATATATGCAGAATAGACCAGGCACTTAGGCAATGGAACAATGAGCCAATTAACCCCAGACTCATTACAATATACTAGAGAAGGTTGGAGATGGGGTGCCGTTCCTTTATTGCAGCAAAGGAGAGAAACACTAGAGGGATATTAGAAGGTAATGATTCTTCTTAAGTGCAAAATATACTCTAATAGGGTGCACTGAGCCACTGACAGCTCCAGTGAAGAGTCTTTATCCTTTCAAATGCAAATATCTCAAAGATGTTCAGAGTAAGCCGGGTTCTCAGCATATGGATTGTTAAACCAAGTCATTCTTCAATGTGGACTAATGTAATTGTACACTCGGGACATTATATATTTATATAGATAATGGGTGTGATTCAAGCAGTTCCCAATTGAAGTTAATGGTGGTTCTCTCCATTGATAAGGGAATATAGATACATATGGCATAATTTGTACTGGAAAGAACATGGAGTTAGAAGGCAGGGGAGTTGGACCTTGCCAGTTAGTAACTGGATTAATTCTAGGAAGTCGTTTGATTTCTACAATTCTCTCTTTTTGCATCATAAAACTGGTTTGTTGAGAAGATCAAATGAAACAATGTAGGTAAAAGTGTTTTATCACTGAAAAATGCCATACCCATGACACCCCTGTTTTATTCATTGATTGATTCATTTGTTTGTGAGATCATTAGCCATAGAGTATGGGTGTTCTTTATACTTGGACTCTTTTTGGACTGAGACTACACAATGCCGTGATTTTAACTATATTGTTTTCCTTTGAAATTATTTTTATATGTTGCTTATAGCTATAATTGCTATACATGTATGCATGCGTGTAAATATGCACAATGTCTTTATAAACTATATTAGAAATTTTGAGTATGGAGGATCATTTCTTTCAATTCTCTTTGGTGGTCAATAGCTTCGAATACAAGAAAGACTATTTTGTCATAATTTAATTTGTGTTATCATGCTAAGTGAGACAACTAAGAACTCAAGAAGACATTTAATACTGTTTGCCTCAGTTTCTTCAACTGTAAAATGGGGACAATAATGGCATCTACCTGCTAAGGCTGGTATAAGGATCAAATGAGATATCTATAAAGCACTTAGCTCAATGTCTGACACATAGGAGGTACTTAATAAGTGTTTATTCCTTCCCTTCCTTTTTTTCTTCCCCCATTGGCAGTGACCAAACTTTCTTTGCCAAAAGTTGCATTGTAACAGTAGCCATTGTTTTAACAAAAACTCATTAAAATATGCTTTCAGCACATTGGGTGAAACTCATGTAAAATTTTATAGGCACATGTAGTAAAGATGAAACAGATAGATGAGAAGGAATAACTGGATTGTGGTCTCTACCATTAGAGAAGGTATTTATACTAATGGCATGGCAGGACCACCATGGCATCAAATTCTTATTTTCTTGAAATCAATGGTGTATCACAAAATCTGGGACACATCCTGACAATAATCATTGATCTTCCTTCATGACCTTGATAAAACCGCCATTTTTTGAAAGCGTCCAAGGGTTCCCTCATATTCCCTTAGGGAAAAGGAAATTCAATGTTGCATCCTCCCCCCCCAAGATCCACCATTGCTATGGAGAATGATTACATTTTCCAAAAATATTCCTTGTAGCTACTTTCTTCCCTCTAAATCCAATAAAGTGGGATCCCATCTAACTTTAGGATGCCAGTTGAGACCTGTTATAGCACAGAATTTCCCTGTAATGTATGGGCTTTCTTAGACAATGAAAGAAGGAGAAAATGACAAAAAAAGCTATATTAATGTCTTTGCAATTAAAAATATTTTATTTTTGGTACTGTAGAGAATAGAGTTCCAATTCCATTTTTTTATTTGCTGAGGCAACTGGGCCTAAGTAACTTGTCCAGGATCACACAGCTAAGAAGTCTTAAAGTATCTGAGGCCAAGTTTGAACTCATCTCCTCCTGACTTCAGGGCTGGTGCTCTATCCACTGCACCACCGAGCTGTCCCTTCCAGTCCCAGTGCTTATGTTCTAATAAAATTTAGCAGTGATTTAGGCCTTCCTAAGAAATAACAGAACTTTGAAAACCCTTAAATAGGCTTTCATTCAAATGATAGGAAGTTTACTTTCTCTTAAGGTAACTCATTTAACTTTTAGAAAACTTGGAATCTCTGGAAACCTTTAGTTAGTCCAAAGTGGAAATTATGGGCAACAGTGTTCATGAGAGTTCAAAGCAGATAAGGTCCTAGATATTTGGTAAGATCATATTCATTTAAGTAGCATAATGTAATTGTAATAACTTTATTTTTTCAACTCAATACTACAACTCTCAAATGCTTTCTAAAAGAAAAAAAAATCTAAGCTTGTAAAATATGCAGCTTTTTCTTCTTGTAAGGAAAGCATGATGTTTCTGATAAATTGGGCAATCGTCGTCTCATCTTTACTGTGTGAGTCTTCTGTGTGCTTTATTAGCATCTTATTTCTGTGGATTTCTACAGCTTACAGTAATAATTGGTGCCTCAAATCCTTTTAAAAAGCTTCATAAAAGAGGCTGCCCTGAATAATACTATATGAAAAGCAGAAATTCACCTTAATTTTATTGCTGATATTCCTAACCTGAAAATGGAATTTCAAAAGGGTTCTCTATAAGAGATGAAAATCTAAATCGGATAGAGTTTAAACTGCAAATATTTTATATTTTCAAAAGAAAAATACCAGACTAAGATAGTGAATTTGTGGGATGTAGATCTTTCCCAAGAAGCTATCCATAATATAAATCCCAGGACTCATTCTTGAGGAAGGTACATTGTAGTTGAGAAATATCACACACACACACACACACACACACACACACACACACACACACACGCACACCCCAAGTACTAAACTTACATATTGACCAGAGGTGACATGCAATAATGGAAATTATTGACCTGGATTTTAATTCCAAATCAGACAACTTTAAGGTTCATTTTACTTATATGAAAAATAGAGATGATACCTTTCCTACTAATCTGAAAGAATTGTTGAGAGAACTAAATTAGATAGTGCCCATATAAATGATATAAAGACTATAAAGTGCTACAAAAATGCAAGGTACTATTAAATAAATTATAATTCCTACCTCCTCATTGTATCCTACTGATCCATCAGGGAATGTTTCAGTGGTGATCTCGCCTTCACAAAATGTAGACAGCTTCCTAGATAAGAAAAGGGTTGTGATTTTCAGTAATAGTAGTAAAAGCTAAATGTTGATGACCTCATGGATCTATCCAACCATCAACAAATAATGCTGATAACTCTTCCTTCATTATTCCATTCAAATTCTATCCCTCTACTTTAGAAACCAGTTCAAGTTCCAATGATTCTCTGAAAATGTCTCTAAGATACCCAATTCATAGAGTTATGTCTGTATAACTTCTGGGAGCCAGATCCCCAGCATTCATTAGTGATCTCATCAAATACAACCATCAAATACAACTGGAAAGTGAATGGGTGGAATATTTGATTGAGACAAGAGATTATAATCCTTTGCATGACATGTAGAAAATGCATACACACACACATATATACGTATATATATATATGTATATATATATATATATATATATATATATATATATATATATATATATATAATAAAATAATAATAAAACCTTTCTCGAAGGGTTTAGAAATAAAAAAAAAATAATGTGTATGTGAGAATATCGAAGAACACTGCTTGAAACATTTTGAGGTCAACTTCATGATGGGCAACTTCCATGCTTTCCCACAGAAGGAATATTGGTGCCATTGTTAGGGTCTATTGGTGCCAGTGTCAAAGACAGGAATTATTATTTCATCATGTGGTAAGCTATCACAGGAAGACCTTAACCTCATTTTGATAATTTATTGACCACATATAGTGATTTCTACTTATCATCTGGGCATAAGTGGTTCTTTCTTTTCAACCACATCATTTCTCTTTGCTTGCATTTTTCCTTTATCTGGCACACTTTATTATCTCTCTTCAGGTACCCTGGTTTTGTAGACTAATAAATGTTTTATGAATGAGGTGTTAGCAACAGTGTAAACTTCCACTATCTCTCTATTAAGCAGTTGGTTATCTGTACCCTGAGTAATGGTAGATTACCGTGGATAGGAATTGGGGGAAGAGAAAGAGAACAAAACAAAAAAAAATATTTCCAATTAACTGTTTTCTAAGTATTATGATAGGATTAGCTAAATCTTTCACTTAGATAGACTAAGAAATCCCATGTGATCTAAGTGGTAAACTTTTTTGTTTATCACAAAAAACTGGAATATTTCTGAAAAGGCTACATTTAATATTGGAACATATCTGGATGGTAGCTACGGTCATGATTTGTCACAAATAAACAGAACATTAGTGGGAAGAGAAAATGCATACATATGGAATATATATGAAAAGACACACATACACAAGAAATATATATGGTCAGGGATGTTATAGAAAGGACTACACATAGGATGCACATGCAACTTTTCTCTCTGTATTTCTCTCTCTTCCTCCTTCTCCTTCTCTTCCTCCTCTTCCTCTTTCTTCTTGTTCTTGTCCTTGTTCTCTCTGCCTCTCTGTCTCTCTCTTCATCGATCTCTCTGTCTCTGTTTCTCTATCTCTTCACTTCCAGAGTTTTAACTAGAAATCCTTTCATCTTCATTGTTGACATAGGCTATAAAGTTAACAGGATTTCCCAAAAAATTCCCAGACAACTAATGACCTCAAATTCAATCTTTCCTTGATTTTGCAGTTCCTATTTAGTGGGCTTAATGCCATCATAGGCCATCCTATGTTCATGGTGAGTATATATACATTCATATGTAAACACTTCAGATTTCATATTTGAAGTCTAGACTATAACCCAACTTTTATCCATATAGAGATTATTTTCCTAATAAAATAAGCAGCTCGGGGGATTAGAGTTTCCTAGTTGTTGTTGTTATTTTCCCATTCCAAATACTTTCCACTCTGCCATATAGATGAAAGGCTAGAGGAAAGGAACCAAAACAATAAAAAGCCTAAAGAACAAAGTCACTATCTTGCCTAATTCCCATCCTCTTTCTTCCCTTTCCTATGCATTTATTGACCTCAAAAGCCTAAAGGAATACTGAGCTTATATCTCCATTTTAACTACCTATTTCCATTACAGTTCAGGGTTAGCTACCTTTGTCTAACATATATCCAGTTATCCTAACTGGATAGTAAACAAGGCCTATATTTTTATATATCTAGTGCCTTATACTATGGCCTGAACACAGTAGGCAGTCACATACTTTTGGCTGCTTTTATGTATTAGTCTTCTACCAATTACATTGCAAACTCCATCTAATGTGTCTCCTGTATCCCCCCAGAGTGGCTAATGGTGCAGAATAGTCAATAACCTCTCAATAAATGCTGGTAGTGAGTGAGAGAGAGGCTTTCAGCAACAACAAAATTGGGCAAATCACCATCCAAGTCCTTCTTTTGATATACTAACTTTTGACTTGGGTCACAGTCTCTCAATACTGTGGGCAGCTCTTTAAGACTTTAATTTACAGAGAACTTATAGATTTGTGTCAGTGGAGGGAGTGTCCATATGGAATGGTCTCTACACTGATGAAATTACAGGAGACGGAGAAAAACAAATAGGTTAAATGCATTTATATATGAATTATTACTTTGCAAAATCTTTAACAAAAATGGAGAACTTGGTTATTCCTAAATAAGTAGATATTCACCACAGATCATTTCTCATATTAATGATAAATGCAAATTGGTACAGAGATTGTTCCACAGCAGTACAGCCTTTGTATTATCATGAACATGATGATGATTAGATTGAATAGGATGACTGTGATATAGCTTTTTATTTTGGATATATAAACTAAATTGAGAAGTATTTGTTTTGCATGGATGTTAATCTATTATTCTTATTATTATTACAATAAATCAGAGAAGACTTTATCATGTTATTCAATGGGAAGGAAGTCAGTCATAAATTTCTTATCTTTTCTTTAAAAAATATGAACTAGAAAAATCATTAATAAACATGGATATATCCAAACACAAATAAGGAAAAAAATGGGACTCTCCATGTGACAATTAATTTACTATAGTTTCTCTTTCCTCTATATATATTAAATTTGTCATGGCAGTACCAACATAGCTTAGTCTACTCTGTATTTAATTTTTTTTCATTGATACTTTACTTTCCTTCCTTTCTCCTCTTCCCATTACTATTATTCAACTCTATTCTCTTTTTACTTTTTATCATGTAGTTAAGTGAAAATAAATTCTATTAAAATGCTTATATCTGGAAATGTACATCTCATCCTGTATCTACAGGCCCATCCTACTCCACTAAGAGAGAGAGCATTGGTTTTCTGTAGTTATGGTTGGTTATTGCATTGGGTAGTTTTTTTTTAAGTGTTTCAAACTTGTTTTCCTTTACAGTATTATGATCATTGTCAAAAAGTTCTGCAGGTTTTTTTTTTCTTCCACTGTATTCTATATTAGTTCATACATAAATTTATCTTCCATTTATCCCCCTACCGATTATGACACTTCGATAGCATTGTGTGGCTTTAATAAGGGAATGGCAATAGGAGATGGAGAAATATGTAATTAGTAAAGACAGAAGCTTCAGTGAAGGTCAGGAAGGCAATGATGGTATTTTTCCTTCTGGGACTGCCTGATAAATCTGCTCTATCAGCTCTGGGATGGGCTGGTCAAGGTGAAAAACAAAGATTTCTTGGCCGTAAGAAGGTAGCTGACCTTCAAGAGTTCCAGATTGGACTGAATTCCATTATGGCTGAGATAAAATTCTGATTTCTGAGCTTCTATGGCTTCATCTTCAGACTGATCTTACTAGGGAAGAAGTTCAAGTTGAATATCCTGTGGAAAGTGTGTTATTCATATTTTTCTCCCTCAAAGGAGAATCTGAACTCTGTATTTCCTTCAATTCCTGGATTTGGACTCATCCCAAATCTGAGGACTTCCCAGATTCAGGAGAATAGCAAGCTCATAGTTGTTTATTATTCAGTTATTTTTCAGCCATATCTGACTCCTTGTGATACTTTTCTGGACAAAACTCGAGTCCTTTGTTATTTCCTTCCCCTGCAGATTTACAGATGAAGAAACTGAGGCAAACAAAGTTAAGCAGAGGCCAGATTTGAACTCAAGGTGTTCCTGACTACAGGCTCAACTCTCTATCCCCATACCTGCTTAGTATATATTTTATTATGTGTAATTTCTTTTCTTGTTAATATCTGTTGTTTTAATCCTTTTGCTGTTCCCATGATGCACCTCTGTTAGATACTTTATCTGATTAGTCTGTCTGGACATTCTCTGATTACATAATAATATCAAGACAGTGAATTCAGGGAGAAGGAAGAGCTTTCCATTAGAATGGTATTGGAGAGATGATCTCTGATTGGGTATATCCATACACTCTTAGATAACAAGTCAGCACTGCCCACCCAGAGAGAGGGCATTAAGTCCACCAGAAACATGGAGAGCTTGTGACTTACTCAGCACTTCTGCCCAGCAAACTTCTAGGTTGAGCATGAGACTGACCCAAGCCAGGTCCTTTTTTTGCTGAACTAGAAGAGCAAGAGGGAAGCTATCAGCTTGTGATTAAAGCTCTATTACCCACTGTTTAATAAACAATATGATCTTAACCTTGGCTGGAGGCTGAAGGAGGCTGTACAATGATTATTACTTACACCAATGAAAGCTTACACCATAAAGCTTAGATTATTCAGTTTGCTAGAAAGGCTTAATTGTCATTAAAATGACTTCCAGTTAAATTATACATTTGTGAATTAACCACTGCTTAAAATTATATACATTTTTTTTTAAGATTTCATATCATAGATTCTAGTATCATGGGAAAAATGTAGACTGCACATTTCCAAAGGCAAAACAATATAAATCCAAATCTTTATTTGAAAAATAGAATCAGAATAAGATTATTATATGCTAAAAAGTATGAAAAACAAGAGTATAGATGACCATTATGAGGAAAACACAGTCATGGATTGTTTTAAGATAATAATGGCAGTGAGATGAAATGATCCAGACACAGTAGACGTATATCTAGAACTGACTTTCTTAGAAAAACACAGGGGAATATAACGAAGATGCTCTTATGAAATGGGGATTAAAATGATATTTAAGATCGGGCAACATTCCTAAAAAAGATTTCCTATTGCCTCGACAGCAAGGAATACACTATTGTCCTTCTCATGAATCGCTCCTGATACAGACGTAGGAAATCCTGCCCTGGCGCTGCTGGTTCTGTTCTTTGACAGTTTTGTAGTTACTTTAAATTTTAAAGACCCCTAGAAATTAACTCTTTAGGAACTCCCAAGTCATATAACATATTGAGTAAATGTAATGAATTTATACTATCCTTGACTTAATAAAATTAATCATGGGGATGCAAGTAAGAAGCTATTCTAGAAGTACTCCTAAATCTTTTCCATTTTTATAATAGTAACAATTCTTATGTATTCTAAGGTCTGGTCATTTATATCTAGTCAAAGTAAATTTTTTTATTTTAAAATTGGAAGGCACTTTAAGAATCAGTATAGTAGGCTAAACCCATCCAGATTTTTTTTTTGTTATAGGAAAAGGATTCTCTCTTCTTTTCAAGTCACTTGAAGTAGTCTTGATATAATCTACCACAATGTAGACAAAGCTGACTACACTGCACGCTGCAAAACTCAAGTGCTACATGATCCATATTTCTGAAAAGTTGAGGATCCTTACCTCGCTGAGCCAGGAAATTTTCATTCTTTCATTCTTTCTTATGCCTTCTTTCTCTTTCCTCCTCTCTCACCTACTCACAGAAGTTCTCTGGCTCTGATCAACATTTGACCTAATCCATTGACCCTCCTTGCTCAATCCAATGGCTCTCCTTGGCCAGAGACTCATCGCATTAATGACAAACTTAGTGTAGAGACTTCATTAGCTCCTCTACTGCAGATCAAACAATTCACAAATGTCAGCCTCTCTGGTACCTGGGATTTTTGTCTTACACAGCCATGTAAAGCTTATTAACCATTATCTATGTATTTTACACTGTATTTTATCGGGAGTACTCCCTATTATATCATGCTCAATGCTTTTCTGCCTTTGTTCCATTGCTTTCATTTATCCTTTGATGCTGGAATATTTGACTGTTCACTCTTTGCCAATTTCTTCCAACCCATTCTTTAAAGAGCAATTCAAACACTGGTTCCTTCATGAAATTACATGATCTTCTCTGTTGGCAATAGTTTTCAGACTCTTGGTGGCTATTTTCATTCACTGTTGTTCAGTCATTCCAATCACTTCTGACTTTTTGTGACCTCATTTGAGGTTTTCTTGGCAAAGGTGTTAAGATGGTTTACAGTTTCCTTTTGCAGATCATTTTATAGATCAGAAATTGAAGCAGATAGGGTTAAGTTTCTTACTCAACAACACCTAGCTAGGAAGTGTCTGAGGCAGGATTTGAACTCAGAAACACACTTCAGGCTTGAAATCATTCCACTTAGCTATCACTTAGGAAATGTATCATTTCCTTTCTCAGCAGAATGATGTCTTATTGTGTAATATTATTTGTGTTCCCTCACAAACTTATTATTTGAGGTTCCATGTTATTTTTTCAAATTGTAGACTCTTGCTAGATCTTGGTCTCTCATTATCCTCAACTATGGAATGAAGGGGTTGGACTGGATGGCCTTCAAAGTTTCGTCTACTTCATCTACCATTTGGCATTTATTTTTGTTTACCACTTTTGATCTTCACATGAACAATGTGATGTAGGTAGAATACATACTAGCTCCATGGTAAACTAAAAGTTATTGAGGCTTAGAGATGGTAGACGCTCTTCTGACCCCAGGTTCTGGGTTTTTCTACTCTATCTCTCTCATCATCTTGAGCAAATGTTCTCCTTAAATCACTGCATTAGTGAGATTCTAACGGAAAGCAGTTTTCAGTTTTTATTTTATTTTTTTAAAGTACATACACCATTTACAGGCACTATAGCGGAAATGTATTGTTCCTTTTCAAATGGACCTTAATAACACCAAAAGGGAATGGAACAATTTGACCACAACATTTCTTGTCAAATTCTATGGAATTTAAAAATGCATTTGGAGAACATTTGCGAGATTCTTTTGAACTGAGAAGAAAGATCCATTTGCTGAATAGATAATTATCAGTGCTCATGTCAAGGAAATCTCAGGCTTGGGGATCTTCATGAAAAATACTGGGAAAGTCAGCATTTGTGATCTCCTACAGACTTTCCTCCATTTGTGATTAAGCTGGAGTCATATTATGCTGAATAGCAATATGAATAGAAGCAAATTAAGCATCATAAATATATTGTGTGTAAACATTAATGTGAAATGTTATCTAATAATCAATTGATATTAATAATAAGAAGATTTTGAGTAGAGAAAAATAATAAACAACATCCTTATAGCAACTGAAGATTCCCAAAAGATTTTGCATAGATTATTTGATCCTCACAACAACCCTTTGAGATAAGTACCATAGGCATTGTCATTTTACAGAAAAGGAAACTGATTTAAAGAGATAGATTTTCTTGCTTGTGTTTGTACCGTTTGTAATTCTTAGAGTACAGATGAAAAATCTCATTTATACTATCTCAAAATGGAACCTTCTTCCCACTACATCACTAGTTATAAACCAAAAACTTGTGAGGACCCTATGTCTACCGCTAGAAGGGATGTTAGTGTTCATCTACCTAGTCCGATCACCTTTTTTTTTTTTTTTTTTTTAACAAACAAAGAAACAGAGGACCACAGAATTTAACCATCTTGCTGTGATCGTGTTGATAGTAAGTTGAAGAACCCTGATTTAAAACATGAATTTTCTGACTTCAAATCTAGGTTTATGATTTTTTTAGTATAGCACCCAGCATTAAGAATAATAAGTTTAGTAAAAGAAAAATATATTTCTGTTAAAAAGCCCTTTGGATGTGGAAGTGAGAACCTAATAATCTGTCATTTTCTTGCTATGGTTTTTCTCGCCTTCCTTTTTTCAACTTGATTCTGTTGAATTATGTTTAGATATTTCAAAATATTTTCATCTTTGTTTCCATTTGTAAAACCATATGGAATAAGGATTGTTGGTGGTGGTGAATGAGCCAAGTGTTTTCAATGCCATTAATTCTCTACCAGGAATCTTGGTGCTTTAGTTCCATAGAGGAATATAAACAGAAAAGGGGAGGAGAGAAGAGAAAGAAATGCGCAATTATTAAGCACCACTATGTGCTAATCAATTAATAAATAATTCATTTGATTGTTAAAAATTTTTGAGAGATAGGTGTTGTTATTATCCCCATTTTATAGCTAAGAAAACTGAAGAAAATAGAGATTAAGTGACTTTATTGTGTGTTCAATTTCTTTTCAGTCCTGTACAACATTTGTGATCCCATTTCAGGTTTGCTTGGTAAAGATACTGGAGTGCTTGGTCATTTCCTTCCCTAGCTCATCTTACAGCTGAGAAACTCGGTTTTCAGCAATCAGTGTTCAGCTAGGAAGTGCCTGAGGCTCATTATGAACTCAAATCTTCAGTACTACCAGGATAAAAAGCTAATCAGTGTCTAAGAGTAGATTTGAACTCAGATTTTTGTTTCTCCAGGCCCAGAAATCTTTTCATTATTCCATCTGGCTGCCTAAGCCTTCCCGTAGATATATTACCATGCAATAGAATAACAGAAAGAGTGTTGAACTTAGATTTAGAAGAAATTGTAATCTAAATCTTTCCTCTTAGTCTTATTAGCTCTATTCCTCTAGGGAAGTCACTTAATCTCATCTTTAAAAAGGAGATAATAATAATCATAATTAATGACTTAATGAGGTTATGTCAAAGATCAAATGAGATCATATATGCAAAAAGCTTTGCAATTTGTGAAGTACCATATACTTGAAATCCATTAGGATATTTTTAAAGCTTCTGGTGAAGGAGGGACATGTAAACCCTTTGGGAGCCTTTTCTAGTGCTTGGTAATTTCCACAGTAAAAAAAATCCTCACTAGGTCCCTCTCCAAATTCTACACAGGATACTTTCAATTCCATATTTTCTTTTTACCAGATGAAAACAGCTGGTTTCTATTTTCTGTACAATAAACTCAATTATTTGAGACTAGAGAATGAAGCAACAGGATAGAGAATCCATAGTACTGGTTACCTTCCAATTTCCTTTTATGGCTTTGGAATACAAATATTATATGTGCTTATTCTTTCTTCCGCTCTTCAATGGAGAGTTACATTCTTAATTATGTTTTGCTTAAGTGAATACTTAAATTAGTTTGTACATATAACCAGATAATAAAGGGCCAGATGGCCCAGGAATATGTGGGATGGAAGCTGGAAAGTTAGTTTGGGATTTGACAATTACTTCACATAATTCACAAAGTGGATCATCATTGGATAGACATGGAAGAGGTTTTTTTTTTTTTCCCCTTCTCAAGTATAAATGGCTTGAGCACATGGTATTCTACTACAGAAGGTCATAACATTAAAACAAAATAAATGCCGGTGATTTCCAAGAACATTAGAATGAATTCTGTCCACTGAAAGATCATGAAATTCAAAACAATGATATAAAAACTGATATTTATGTAGCACCCTCAAGTCTGCAAAGTGTTTATAGCATGAAATCTCATCTAAACCTCCCAGTAGCCCTGGGAGGGTATTATTTTTTTTCTATTTTATGGATGAGGAACTTGACACGCAAAAAAAGTTGAGACTTATTTTTCCCTGATAGTACCACCAAAGAAAATCAGCAGTAGGATTTTTGAGTCAAGTTCATTTCCCCCATTGGATCAGTCATGATTTTAAAGCTCATTTTATTTACTTTTTTGAGGATTCCCCCAAAAGGGTGATATTTTTCTATTTCAAGGCATTTTTGTTAATTGTTACAAATTCAAAGTTTTATAAATGGAGGTGTGTGTGTGTGTGTCTGTGTGTGTATGTGTGTGTGTGTGTGTGTGTGTGTGTGTGTGTGTGTGTGTGTGTGTGAAATGGTCATTTCTGATAAAAAATATCACTTTAAAATATCCCCTAAAAGCAAACACAGTGGAACCCTTTATTTTTTT
This sequence comes from Sminthopsis crassicaudata, assembly GCF_048593235.1. Lineage (NCBI taxonomy): Eukaryota > Metazoa > Chordata > Mammalia > Dasyuromorphia > Dasyuridae > Sminthopsis > Sminthopsis crassicaudata. The sequence goes on along the minus strand of NC_133622.1, from coordinate 21,468,851 downwards.
GAATGTCAAAAATATGTCTTTAGACCTCTTGTGAAAATGAATAAAGAAAAATATGGTCCATGTAATCAAGAAAGGAATATTCCTTCTTCAAGTCAGATGCATTTTAAGGGCTCTGGAGGTATTAATATCACCATACATATCATTCAGTGGCTTTGTCACTCAAAAGGCATCAACCTAATTACTTTTAGGACAAGTCTGGGACATTTAAGTTATACAATTTTTTAAATATGTAAAGCTTATACAAATTCCTTCCCCAAAGGATGTTCTGTATCTTGTTCCAGTTCAAACAGCCTGTGAGTGCCTGAGCTGGGATTGAGAGGCTTCCTTCTATCTCCCTTATTTATTTACTAGTCTACTTTCCACAGAAGTTCTTCCAAATCTTTCCATCTCTCCTCAAACTTCTTAGACTTTCTCATCTTACCATCTTGCTTCCTATTTTACAGAAAACAAACAAACAAACAAAAAAAGGTACACAATGTACAATCTCATTTCTTGCCCTCTCCTCCAACAAACTAACTCCTCTACCATGCTCTCACTGGCTTCACTTATTTTCATTCTATTAATTCCTTCTTCTCTATGAATATGTCCATGTCTTCTCCATTCTAAAAAAAAAAACAAAAAAACAACCCTTTATGTCATCCTTTCAATTCATTCTAACTCTCATTCTTATTTCTTCTTCTCTTTTGGGCCAAACTCAGTGAAAAGGTGGCCTTCTTTTTTTTTCCTCTTAGTATTTAACCTTCACAATTAAGCTTTCATTCTTGCCCCCAACTTTGTAATCTCTTTTGGTTCTCTTCAAGTACATGGGACAGCAATAAACAATAGAAGTATCAGAGGAGAGAATGGGTATATTTTGAAGATGTTGCAAAGAAAAATCTGCAGGCTTTGGCAATAGATAGAACAGAAAGAGGGACTTGATGAGAAAGTGAAGAGGCAAGCATGGTGGGAGCCATTCCACTATTCTCTCCACAATTGCTGATGATTTCTTAATTTAATGAGCAAATGGCTTTTTCTCCATGCTTATGCTTTTTGACCTCTCTACTACCTTTGACCATAGTAATCATGTTTCTGTGTTTTAGTACTTCATTTTTTCTTGGCTTTTCTCCTACTCTTCAGACCCATCCTTCTTATTTTTCTTTGCTAAATCCTTATCCAAGTCTTCCCTGCTACCTGTGAGTATTTTGTAGGATTCTGTTTTGGATTGTCTTTTATTCCCTAAACTTCTTCATTTAGTAATCTCATCAGCTTCCATGGATTTAATTATCTTTTCTATGCTATTATTCTCAAATTAGCCTATCCTGACCCAGCCTCTCTGCTGATCTCTAATATCACATGTTCAATTGTCAATTTTTTTTTACCACAAACTGGATATACAGTAGACATTAACCCAAAATGTCCAAAACTGAACTCACTATCTTTTCCCTAAATCCTCTACAGCTCTAAATTACCTGTAATGGCCAAGAACCCCATCATGCTAGTCCCTAAGGATCCCTATGCTTTACTCCTCACCATCTCTCACCATGTCCCTCTTTGTTTTTCATCTGTTGTGAGGTTGGCTGATTTTTCTTTCACAGCCCCTCTCTCCTCTGATACTTCCATTGCTTGTTTGTTGTTCTTTGTACTTGAAGAGATTACAATGTCAGGATCAAGATACAATGTGTCTGACTGTGGCAGACTAGACAAGTAGGAGCTTGGAAAGCTCCCCCATCAGGTAGGTACAAGTGGTCCAATGAATATTTGGGATGGAGTTGTGTTTTAAATTTGCACATCTCTTGGGGTTGTTTTGACTACCAAAATTCTGCTCTGCTCATAGAGGACATGGCATGTCACATTGGACAATCCTGTACCAGTGTCTCCTGTGTTTTACAATCAATACTATGTTCTTCTGAGAGAACCTGTAGCACTTCTCCTGGGCTCTGTGTGAGCTCTTGCCTCATGTGACTTCTGGGCAAACATATGTTCTGATTCTTTTTTTTTTTTTTTTTTTTTTTTAGAATTTTTTCCACAGTATATATGCATGAGCAATTTTTTATAACATTATCCCTTGTATTCATTTTTCCAAATTATCTCCCCCTCCCTCCACTCCCTCCCCCCGATGACAGGCAATCCCACACATTTTACATGTGTTACAATATAACCTAGATACAATATATGTGTGTAAATCCCATTTTCTTGTTGCATGTTAAGAATTGGATTCTGAAGGTGTAAGTAACCTGGGTAGATAGACAGTAGTGCTAACAATTTACATTCACTTCCCAGTGTTCCTTCTCTGGGTGTAGTTATTTCTGTCCATCATTGATCAACTGGAAGTGAGTTGGATCTTCTTTATGTTGAAGATCTCCACTTCCATCAGAATACCTCTTCATACAGCATTGAAGTGTATAATGATCTTCTGGTTCTGCTCGTTTCACTCAGCATCAGTTGATGTAAGTCTCTCCAGGCCTCTCTGTATTCCTCCTGCTGGTCATTTCTTACAGAGCAATAATACTCCATAACCTTCATATACCACAATTTACCCAACCATTCTCCAACTGATGGACATCCATTCATCTTCCAGTTTCTAGCTACAACAAAAAGAGCTGCCACAAACATTTTGGCAATATGTTCTGATTCTAATAGGATGGACCCCATCAGAGCTGTGCTCTTTGCAAGTGTCAGTCACATTGTCATGAGACTTTCCTTCATTCCTTTTAGGAGGTATGCAAGCTTGTTGACTAGATTAGATTTGCTTTCATTGCCTTCATGGTCCCTTAGAACAATTTATTCCTATCAGCCAATTCCACCTAGAAAATCTTCACATGCTTGGGGGAGACAACCCATAATTCACTCTAGAATGTGAGGCCTGTTAGTTACCCTTAACCTGATTTAGTCCATTTACTGAGATAATTTTACTATATGCTGTTCTACAAACTACATTTTCTTGGAGTCTCAACTTCAAGAGAGCTGAGAGGCAGATGGCCATCAAAGGTGGATAAGCAGCTCTGAAAATGGTTCTGTAACCCTCCCACAAGAGGTGCTAGTCTTCCTTGATCACCCCATCTACCACCCTACTGTAGGTCCTTATCACTTCATACGTGGACTAATGCAACAGTCAACAGCTATATCTCTTTATGTCTATTCTATCTACTGTTGCCTCTCTCCCAGACAATAGCTAGTATATGTGAAGCATAAAAAAGTCAAAGATCTTTCCATCCTTTAAATAGTCTGCCTAGTTAATTTGCCACTTGAGCAATCACCCAGTATATAGACTTATTAGAAAGGCTAAGGGCAAATGCGAAAGTGGGATAAAGGAAGGAGGAGGAAGGAACTATGTTCTCAAATGATTTCCATGTCTGTGCAAATCTTTGGGTATAGAGGGCTGCAAATTGTGGGGGAACTCTGGGTAAGGTATAAGACCCTTCAGCTCAGAAGGAACCTGCTGATAATGTCTGGTTTGGCTCCTTATTTCCCCTAAAGGTTCTCGGCCTGTTGTAGTGATGTAAACCTACCAAGTTTGAGAGGACTTGAAATAAATGGACTGCATCTTTGAATATCCTCGTGAGTCTCCTGTCTCCTTCATTCTTCCTAAGACTAAGGACTCGGGCTGGTCCTGATGTCCTCCAGAGAGTTAATCTGGACTGTATATTTTGGCACCACAGTTTGGGGGCTCTAGAAAGCAATGGTAAGTTTTGTCACCCCAACTCGGTGGCTCTAGAAAACACATTACAATTGGTATAAATAATAATGGCTTACATGTTGTGTTACTTGTTCTAGAATTTCAAAATCTTATTATCTTAGAGTTGGAAATGATTTCAGAGGTGATCTAGTTCAAATGCTGCCTGATTAGAAATATAATCTATTACAAACTGAAAAATCATCCAGTCTTTAATTGAAAACCAGAAATATGAGGAACTCCACTACCTAATACTGGAAAAGCCCAGCTCACTTTTGGGAAGCTCTGAAAGGAAGTATTTTATTTTGTTTTTTTTTCTTTTTCACTGAACTTAACTCTGAATCTCTGAACCTTCTACTTCCTGGTCCTAGGTTAGCCCTCTCGGGATATGCTGAACAAATTGAATGTATTTTCTACAAGATACTCTTTGAAAAACTTCAAATTAAGCTCTGAAGTTCTCCCCTCAAAAATACCTATTGTCTCTATATCTTTCTCTTTACTCCTAAAATCCTAAGCTTAATTGGGGCCCTAATTATTGCTCCTCTGGACTATTGCAACTGCACCCTAATTGGTCTTTGTGGTTTCAAGCTGACTCCCCTGGCTTTGTTACATATAGCTGCTAAAACATTCTTCCAAAGCCCAGGTCTTCCTCACTGACAAATATTTAATGATTCTCTAGTTCCTCTAATATAAAAATCAGACTGAGCTCACAGGGGAGACCCCAAACCCGTTTCTGCCTCTTGATCAGTTTCTTTTCCAACCAGAATGACTTACATTTCTCACATCCATCTAAAGAGGCAAAGCTTGTCATGTAGATAAGAAGTTAGAACAAAATGTCTTTTTCATATTATATACAGATAAGACCAGAGATAATGCTTAGGAATCATAGAATCAAAAGCACATCAAAGACAAGAAATTGTCTCATGAAAAATGTTCCCCGGTCTACAAATAGTCTCTGAAGGACAGCAGTCTGTTCTGAAGTATAGTCTCAAAGTGCTCCAAACCTTTTCTCCTGAGCCATATTTAACACTTGTGAACCATGAGTAAAATATGAATCAGAGACATTTCTCCCTCTCTCCCACCCCCTAGCTATGGGAACTAACGTGAATATTCTAGTGATTACAAAGGAAGAGAGGGAAAAACGCCTTAAATCAGAAATTCTCTCTGTTTGTAGCCACTTTTGCCAAAGACTTTCTCTTAACTGTTCTTGCTTTTTAGAAGATGAGATGAACACTTTGGAAAGAAGTCATTTTATATCCCTGTGCCTTGGTTTCCTTCCACGTGGATTGAGGGGATTGAATTTCAGCTCTAACATTCAAAGCAAAAACAACTCAAAGAGAACAATGTCTATATATGACCATGATTGGAAGGTTCCGTGTTTCTCTATTGGTATTTTCAGTGACATGACTTATGATCATTATCAGCCCTGGTATTAACTGTGATTAGATATTTTAAGATATTTTTTAAAAAATTGTCCCTAGAAGAAATTACTGAATTTTTGAAGATTAAATTGTTACCTTATCCACAAAATTGAAAAGAGTTTGAGTGGGAAGAGAGTTGGATTGAGAGGAAGGAGAGCTCAACCTGGGAAAAAGAGACTAATTAGCCAAATTCTAATAATTGGACTTTTTAAATTATCCTTTGGAATACATTATTTAGTAGTAGATAGCACGACCTTTCCCAGATGGTGCTTAAAAAATTAAATTCAGCAAAAAACGTTAAGGCATATTTTATTGTTGATTAATAGAGTGAATAGATTTAGCATTTTGTTAATTAGGGAATTGTTATTTATGTTTAAAGAGTTGCCGGTAAGTTTAGAAGTAGGTATTATAGAGATCAATTGCTAATTTGTTTGGAAAAAATATAAAAGGAAGCATCGAGTTTTTTTGTAAAGAAAAATATTATAGGAAAATGATTTATCATATGAACAGGTTGCTTTGTGTTACAGTTTGAATATAAATCTGAAAGTTTTAAATATGCTAATTAGTTCTAGTTCTAGGAAAGATGCTAAATCTCATTCTCCATTTCTATATTAACAAAAAAAGAGAAATTCAAAAAAGAATAGAATAAATAATATCATTCCATCTCACAGAGGCATTGTGTGGAAGGACTGATTAATAATTTTACAGCATTTGGAAAGCATGAAGAGGTTAATAATATATTGAAGTCCCAATTTTAGTGATGAGGTATTATGTGTATTTAATTGCTTTATTTGTGGAGAAGATGTTTCTTTTTAATTTCTCTCCTATTTCAAAAGATATATTTACTATGTTCATCATTCTTATAAATGGGATAGCAATTAAAATAATTTTAGTAAATGCTAAGTGCCTTAATACCCCTATTAAAAGAAAGAACACCTTGAACCAATTGAAAAGAAATCAGGAGCTAATTTTATTTTTTTTTTCTCCCAGAGATTCATTTGAATAAGAACTTGCATGAAATTACTGGCCTAGACATGTTTCCTATTTTTTTTGATGATAGCCTATCCAGATCACCTTTAAATTCCAAAATCAATCTAGTGATGGTTTTATTAAAGTGAGGTACTTTATTAAGCAAAGGTAGATTGATATATTTTTGAAGAACTGTTAAAGGCACTAGGAGAAAAAACAACAGCCCCTCAAACCCATGTATCAATTCTATAACCTTATTTGAAATATTCTTGGTGTTTAATATATTCATTATGAATGAGTTTACTGCAACAGTTTAAACAAAGGATATTCTAGGACTATTTTAACTGCATATGAATTATATAAGACTTAATTATCTGGTCTGAACATTACTTCAAATTTTCCATTCAAACAGGTTTAGAAAGAAATTAAATGTCTAGATCTGATTGAAATGTCAACTGTTTACTTGCTAAGCATAGTCATGGTTGTTTTTGTTGTCATTTTTTTTCTTCTATCTTTATTTAGTGCTACATAGAGATCTAAATGTAAGGTATCTTATAATTTATAGACGAAGAAACTGAGACTATCGCTCCTTAGCAAGATCATGTACCGAAAACAAAGAAAACTGCACGTTATTTCGTATGATGCAGTCTATATTCCGACAAATCTGTTGTGTCCCCTGAATGTGACATTCTATCTCCAAACTGGAGACCTTCTTTCTATCCCTCTCCTTCACTATGTTCTCCCTTTTACAATCTCTAGCTTCCTTCTGATCCTAGCTCACTTCCTTTCATCAACATAAGAACTTTCCTGATCCTTCCATTAGTCAGGGTTCTCCCAATCTCAGTATTGAGGCTTTACTCTATATAATTTATATACAGTGAGGTCCTAATTAGAGGGAATCCCTCAAAATGTTTGCATTATTCACATTTGCATATTTCCATTGGGCTGAGACCAATCTCATATTTTACATAATTATAATTTCAACTAGTACACATTTGAATTTATACAAACACGTTAGAGGATTCTTTATTCATGCTGATAGAGACTTGGCTATATACTGATCTGTCATGCATCCTCTTTCATCCCTCATTGCAGGCACTTTTTTTCCAGGGAGGGTATTTATAGTATGTAGGGCACATAGTAGGTTTAATAAATGGTTGCTGAATTAAACTGAAAGTAGAAACTCAGAGAACCACACAAATAAGGACCTTCTGAAGAGGGAAAGCTATTTTATGATTATTATAAAGTTATAGCCACTGTTTGAATTATATTGCTTTTGGATAAAATAAAGAACGAGAATATTGTCTTATCATATATCTATCTGTATCTTCACAAGTAATTGAGTGAGTTTCTTTTATTTATTTTTGTGATAGGTGCTTTGTGATAAATGTACAACACTGTGATGCTGCCAAAGTGTTTCCTATCCACACCAGGTTCATTGTAGTGCTTCCTAAGTAAACTATCATTTAATTAATTAATTAACTGCCAAGCAAGAGAGAATAACATGAAATCTGTCTACAGATAGAGATCGACTCCAATCATCCATGAAATTCTCTCAGACTAGGTCTCTTAAAGTCCATCACTGAAAATTTTGTCAAGTTTTGTTGTCCTTGGGGACAGCTAGGTGGCGCAGTGGATAGAGCACCAGCCTTGAATTCAGGAGGACCCGAGTTCAAATATGATCTCAGACACTTAACACTTTCTAGCTGTGTGACCCTGGGCAAGTCACTTAACCCCAGCCTCAGGGGGGAAAAAAAAAAAAAAAAAAAAAAAAAAAAGTTTGGTTGTCCTTTTTATATCAGAATTGTCAAACACAAGGCCTTCAGGCAGCAAGCCATCCTCAACACCCGAATATTGCCGGAACCAAATTAAGATATAACTGGAAAATATTTAACACAAGAAATAAAAATATAATAAAATGTAAATAACATTACATTTTCAAACTAAATCAGTATGCTGCTTTCAGGGATCTTTATGTATGTATTAGGGGCCCCTGTTTCTATCTGAGTTTGACACCATTGTTCTAAATGGATTCAAAATGTAATTTAGGGGAAAAGAAAATGGAACATCAGAGTGAATTATGAGAATTGTGGGACATCCCTATATAGTCCAATCCACCATCGCAAATCTGGAAAATTCAATTCAATCAGAACAATTGTTTATATTTCATATATTCCATGATGAAAATGGATAAGGTATTAGCTAAGATGCAGGGGTTTTTAAGTACAAATACCTCTCCCTCATTTGTGTAATCCTTCCCTAAAGTGGAAAAAACTTTCTCTCAAGTGTTTCCTGCTCTCCCTGCTTAAAGAAGGAAACACAAGTGTTTTGAATCTAAGGAGAGAAGGAATTATGTTCTTCTTCCATCTCTCTAGTTGTCATAATTCCCAAAATGCACTTGTCCAAGTGTCCCAAAATCCCACTCTGAGGCAGAGATCATAAAAGATCTGACTTGCCTTAGGAGTATGAACCCTCTGTGGTCCCAGAAGGCAGAATTTATCTCTCATATTGTCCTGGTCAAAAGGGATAGGTAGATGGAGACTCAGGCTATGAATTAAGTGATAATCATGTCCTGAGATGTTAGGTCCAGTGACCTATGGCTTTTCCCAGACCTCTGTGTGTGTTTGTGTGAAAACTTACAACAGGAACAAAAGCAAAAGAAATAAAATTTTGGAAATATAAACCCATTTCCATTCGATAATCTTGATCTCCTTCCTTTAGTCCAATCCTGGGAGGTAAGAGAAACTTCTGCTACATTTTATCTTTTATGGCTCATTCTGTCCTTTTAATATTATAGACCTAATTCTGTCCTGAATCCAGTATTCTCAGTTATAGGTTAATTCAGTAATGGGTTAACAACATCCTAAATCATCCTAGGTTCTGCATCTCACTCCCACCTCACACCCCAACCCCAGTATCTCAGGCACTTTTCCCAAGGCAGAATAGATAAGACTCAGAAAATACCAAGTCCTTTTAGGAATAAGAGACCAAGAGCAATGAGTAACCTTTTAACAATACTTCAGATGGGTTCATATAAGAGTAGAGTAGCAGTGGTCCTCAAACTTTTTAAATAGGGGACCAGTTCACTGTCCCTCAGACAGTTGGAGGGCTGGACTACAGTAAAAACAAAAACTCACATTATGTCTCCTCCCTTCAGCCCATTTGCCATAACCCAGCAGGCCACATTAAAAGTCCTCAGCGGCTGCATCTGGCCCACTGGCCCTAGTTTGAGAACTCTTACTATAGGATGACCATTATCACCAAAGGCCTGCATGACACAATTCTTTTTAATGTTGTCAAAAAATATTAGCTTTATTAAGCACCATATAATGCTGCTGATTCTTCCTGAGATCTGAATCCTATAACACCCTCTAAAACTTTATTTAAACTGCTATCTATTCCTATTTTTTTCACCTCATTCTCAGAAAGACACATTTTGGAATGTAAATGGGAGGCTGTATTCATCCCAATTAAATTTCATTTGACTAGATTTAGTCTCTTACAGTATTGACATTTTTGGATTCTGATTGTCATCCAATGAGTCAATTAGCTATATCTGAGTTTTGTACATCTGTAAATTTGATAAACATGCCATCTAATTTTTTTTATCCAAGTTACTTATTTTTTAAAAGTTAAATATCACAGAGCCAATACAGATTTATGCCTGAGGCCCTGTGCTAGACAACTCTGCTTTATGTGACTTTCTTTTTTGAAAGGAACAGGGGAAGGGCTAGGGAAAGGATGATATGGAACTATGATTTCACTGGCATGGGAAACTACTGATACAGAAATCCCCTCCGCTAATGCAGGTATAATTAAACTAGATTTTTTTCTATTTAGTTTTGGAGGGGGAGCAATGGGCAGAAGATGAAAAGAAGCAAATTTAGGCTTAAATGTGAAAACCTCTCCCCAAATTAGGGTGAGGAAAGTGGGATGTGTTACCTTACGATTGGTATATGTGCTCTTGAAAGTCTTCAGTGAAGAATGAATGACCACTTCTCAAAAATGTTACTGAAGGGATTCATGAATGGGTTGGAATATGAGGCTGTTGAGACCTTTTCCAATTCTCAAATTAAGTGATTCAGAAAATCACTAGATCAAGAAGTAAAGTCAATAATGGGCCAAGTAATGGATTGACTCCAATTTGACACTGAACCAATCATAAATACTCTTCATGACTGACCATTTGATCAGTCCTGAATTGAATGCTTTGAATTTTGCCACATGACTCATTTGCTTTCATATTCCAGAATACTGCATTTGCCCAGTGTCCCCCTTTTTGTATTGGGGTGCTTCTTCCTTGACTTCCATTTTAAAGAGGCCCAGCCAGAATTACTTTGTGTTTCTTCCAGCTCTTCTTCTGACTCCCTAACACATTAGCTTCCTTTATGTGTTGTCTTTGTGAATATAAAATTCTTGAAGGTAGAGTCTGCCTTATGTTGCTCCCTGTATTTGTATACTCACATAGTACCTCACATAATATATGGCACATACTAAATATTTAATGAACATTTGTTGACTTAATGGCTGACTAGCCTAGATCTCTGTCATGTTCAGAGGAAAAGCAGGAGAAACCTTAGTTGTTTCTATTGTTACTGTTATTTGGTTGTTGTCACTCATGTTTGACTTTTTATGATCCCATTTAGGGTTTTCTTGGTGCAGATACTAGAGTGGTTTGCACTTCCCTCTCTAGATGATTTGACAGATGAGGAAAAGGAGGAAAAATGGGTTAAGTGACTTGCTCAGGATCACAAAGCTAACCAACTGAATCCGAATTTAAGCTTAGGAAGATGAGTTTTTCTAACTCCAGGCCTAATACCATATTCACTGAGCCATCTCTTTCCCCTTAATGTTATGTTTACTGTAATTGAAATAATTTTATTGATATAATCATATGCAATGATATATTTGAAAGCAGTAGGTCCTTTAAAATAATATTCAGAAGCCCTTCACATGACTTGATGATATTTCATTGACATTTTTGTCTTAATACTTTGCATATCCATTATATCAACAAGACTCTCTCCAGCTAGGTATTACTCCCAGGTATTCCTATTTTGTGTGATTGTCGTCCATAGTCTAACACTCCCTTTTTATAACCAAAGATTCATTTGATGTGCTATTATAGTTTTTAACTTTTTTGCGTTGATGAAGTATCATTATGACACGAACTATTTCTGTGCTATTTCTTTCAATAAGACACAGTAAATGTTCAATAAATGATTACTGCTACAGACTTAATCTCATATATTTGTACATCTTTTCTTTTCCTTTTAAGTTATTTATAATTTCGCTTCTGAGGTTACATTCTTTGATGCATATTTGCAGAGAATTACCAGAAGGATATCAATCTTAAAGACATGAGCTTTTTACTCTAGTAAGCAATTTGTATCAGCAAAAACACTGCTCTGATACTCAAATGGATTTATGAGCTTATTGATTTGGGAGTTCTTTCCAGTGAGGCAGCATGCACCCACCCATCCCTGCCCATCTACATCTTCCCGAAAATTCACCACAGAGAACTTCCTTGCTTTTCTCCAACATTTTTACAGGTTAAAAGCTGTGGCTGATCATCTGTTAGCCCTTGTTTTTGCCATCTGACCAATTATTTGATAACATCTTTTACTTTAGTTCTTCAGTTTCTTCTTCATTATAGATTATATAGATTATTCACACTTACCGTGCATCTCTTTCACTGTTTTTGCTTGAGGTTCACCTTTATTTCTTTGTAGACATTTTTTGCAAGACTTCTTAATATATAGTAGCACTGTTTTTCTTGAAAAGTTGTGTTCAGTGGAGTTTGGAGGTGGTGGCAACAAGCAGTGACAAATAGCAGCTTTAGGATCTCTTGGGACAGATTCTATGAGGGAATTGGATAAATGTTCAAAAAGAAATGACATGGGACCCTTTGATGACACTGAGTGCAGCTGGCATTTATTGGTAATTTATTGGCCATATGCAAAACTGGGTTGCAGTTCCCCGGGGGGACAGGGACACTTATAGTTGGTTCCCAAGAGAACAGAGGCTTTGGCCACAATTCCAAGGCAGAAAGGAACCCTAGTGCTTGTGGACTCAGGAGAGAAGGGAACCTGGTCATCACTTCAAGACCAAAAGGAATATTAATTCTTGTGTCTGTAGAAGATCAGGGGCCTTTTCTAGGTAAAGACCAGCATGAAAAGCAGAAGAACAATGACCATACCTCTCCCTGAATCACACCACCTTGGAAGCATTGAAAACTTGAACACTCTCAGGAGTATCTCTTTCAAAAGCAGCAAACACACATACACAGCTCAAATTTTTGGACACTTCCTTCCCATTTTCAAGTGAGCAAATATGATCTTTAATATAAAATTAAAAGTCAAGATATGGGCTGGGAAAAAACTGAAAAAAACAATAAAAAATAGAAGTTGGCCATTAAAAAGCAGGGAAGACCAAGATACAAACTCAGAAGAAAACAACAATATGAAAATTAAAGTCTCATAGAAAAATATTAATTGGACTCAAGTCTAACAAGAATTCCTGCAAGCATTAAAAAAACAAGAATAGTGAAGGAAAAATTAAGAAAAGAAATGAAAATGATACAATATATATTTATATACACATAAATATATATGCATATGTATATACATATAATTAGCAGCTTGGTAAAAGAGGCACAAAATATTATATATATATATATATATATATATATATATATATATATTTTTATATAAAACGTATTCCAGAACTTCAAGGTAAAACAGAAAATAGTGCACAAAGGAAGAAACAATTGAAAATTTGTGGAGCCACAGTGAGGGTGACACAAGATTTAGAGGCTATCATTTGAAAAAAAAAACTGTCTGCAGGGCAAAAGAGGTAGGCAAAACTGAATGTGATCCTTCATGGCAAAAATGGATATTTAATGAAATAGAGGGTGTTCAGGCATTCCTGATGAAAAGACCAGAACTGAATAGATAATCTGACATCCAAAAACTCAAGAGAAGTCTATTTTCTATGTGAGTAAACAAGTCAAACTTCTTTCATAATAGCAGATCTCTTTCTGCAAAATCTAGGTGCAACAAAAATACTATCTAAATGGACACAACTCAGACATATTTTTCTGTTCATTTCTGAGCTCTATTAATTATATGCTACATTTTAAATAAGACAAATATGTAGTGTGGTGGATAGTATGCTGGATTTGAAAGATTTTGAAAGATCAGAAAGATTTATCTTCCTGAGTTCAAATCAGGCCTTAACTACTTACTAGTCTTGTGACCTTTCACAAATCATTTAACCCTATTTGCCTTAGTTTCCTCATCTCTAAAATAATCTGTAGAGGGAAATGCCAAAGCAATCTAGTTTCTATGAAGAAACCCACAAATGAAATTTGAAAAGTTGGACACAACTGAAATGTGATAAAATAATAATATCAATGGATATTACCAAGTCCTTGAATTGGATGCCAAAGGAGATTGCATGCCTCTCCTTCACTTGAAAGCGTTAAAAACATAACATATGACATAAAAATAGTACTTTACCATCTGCAAAACACTACAGGATCTTTGCCAAGAAAATCTCAAAATAGGGTCATGAAGAGTCAAGAAAAAAGTGAAATGAATGAGCAATAACAACAGTATTGTTTCTTAATGACAAACATGTTGATGGACTGTTTTGACTGTTTTCAATCTTGTTCATTTTCACAATCTGAGCAAGATGTACTTTTCAATTGAATGATTCAATTTATGTCTTTGGCCTTACTATGAATTAAACTGAAGTTCTGATAGTTTTGCCAAAGTCAATGCAATGATTATGAAAACATTTGTAATTAGGAACATCATCTTTGATACAAATTGCTGTGCTTTAGGATGTTTTCTGTGGCACTGGTAAATTCCATTAATGAACAAATAACATGGAAAGAGTATTAGACTTGGAACCAAGAGACTTCAGTCTCATTCCCAGATTCTCATTAGCTATATGGCCATAAACTGTTAGGTTCTTATTAAGTACTAAGTGGGTACTTAACAATTCTCTAGTTCACACCTTTGGTTCCAGCCTTTAAGGGGAGTTTACCCCTTTGAACTTTTGAGGAGGAGTTTACATACAAAAAGGATTTTACACAACCTTTAAAAGGAGCAAGTTCATTGAACTGGCTTTCTCCAATGTGGTTGAAAAAATCCCCATCAATCTGTGGGGAAGAGACATTTTACAGCAGATAGGATTACAAATAAGCACTTTGGCTTTTTAGGCAGGGCTGCTTTTGAAGGCCTACCTGCACTCTCACCGGTTCCTATTCAGTAGAAGACTGCTTCACCAGTGTGGGTAGAACAGTAGCCTTTAAGAAGTGATAAAATTCAGGCCTTATTAGACATAGTACAGAACTCCCCCAACGAAGGCAGATGCTCCTTGTCTGTAATTTCTGGTCTTAGAGGGTTGACCTAGGCCCAAAACCAGTATGTATCACAGGTAGGACTGGACTCAGGCCCAGATCTTCTTGATGGCTGTTCTAGGGTCAGAGGTTGTGAAGTTCTGTTGTTTCCAGAAACTGCTGATCATTCTCTGGGAGGAGATCTGCTGTCTCAATTCAATCTCCCAGCCAGACTCTTCTTCCTCCAGAGTGGTCTCAACTCAATCCCAGAGTAGACTAACTCCTTGTTCAATGTTGTCTTCTTTTATCCTCCCAGAGAATGGGCATGTAAGAACTCAAGGGCTTGTGGGAAAATTATTTTAACCAATGAACTTGCTCCTTTTAAAGGTTGTATAAACTCCTTTTCATACATAAACTCCTGCTCAGAAGTTCAAAGGGGTAAACTCCCCTTAAAGGCCAGAACCAAATGTGTGAACTAGAGAATTGTTAAGTACTGACTTAGCACTTAATAAGAACCTAACAATGAACAATTCAGATAATCACTCTGAACCCCAGTTTCTTCATTTGTTAAATGAAAATAATAATGCTTACATGACCTACTTTTCACATTTGTTTTAGGAAAACATTTTGTAAACTTTGAAGTTATACATAAATCTCTTTTGATGTTTAGTGGATTGTCAAATAAAGTATATGTACTCCTGCTGCAGGGATGTGCATAAGAGATGATGTATTTGTAAAGATCGTGAATTTTGTTCAGTCAAGCAAAATGTGTGTGTGTGTGTGTGTGTGTGTGTGTGTGTGTGTGTGTATGTGTGTTGTCATTGGCATTAAATGACTTGCCCAGGATCACACAGCTAGTAAGTGTTTTAAATGCCTAAGGTGGGATTTGAACTCTGGTCCTCTTGACTTCAGGATTAGCACTCTATCTGCTGTGCATGTAATTTCCCCTGTTTTTTTTTTTTTTAATTTTATTTTTTTAGGTTTTTTTTCCCCTCAACTAAATGTCCAGACAGTTTTAGCATGCATTTTTACAAGGTTTTGAATTCCAATTTTTTTTCTTTTTTCCTTCCATCCCCTCATATTTGAACATGGTAGATAATTTGATATAGGTTATACATAGATTATCATGTAAATATATTTCAATATGTCATAGTTGTGAAATAAGAAACATAAAAAACATGAAAAAGTATAAAGTAAATAAAAAATGCTTCAATCTGCATTCATAATCCTTCAGTTCTTTATCTGGATATGTATAGTATTTCCCTTCAAAAATCTTTTGTATTTGTCTTGGATCATTGAGCTTCTGAGAAAAGCTGACTCTTTCATAATTGATCATCATGCAATATTGCTGATACTATAAGCAATGTTTTCCTCATTTGGTGCATTTTACTTCATATCAGTTTGTACAGATTTACTCAAGAAACTTTTTTTCTTTAGAAAGATGTTTTTTCCAATTTCATTAATTTCTCCTTTGAGTTTCAAATTTTTCAATTTGTTCTTTTTCTGTTTTTTTTTTTTTTTTTTTTTTTTATGGCCATTTCATTGATCTGTTCTTTTATTGTTTTGTTGATGTAAGAATTAAGAAAAGTAAATTTCCCTCTAAGTACTATTTCAGCTGCATTCCATAACTTTTGGTATGTAATCTCATTATTGTCATTTTCTTTCATAAAATCATGTGACTTTCTGTGATTTGTACTTTAACTCACTTTTCTTGAGGACTAGATTATTTAGCTTCCAATTAATTTTAACTTATCTTTCTACTTACTGTCTTTTGTCAAATGTAATTTTTATTTCATTATGGTCTGAAAATAATACATTTAATATTTGTGCCTTTCTGCATTTGCTTTTTGAGGTTTTTAATACTTTAAAAACTTGTCTTTTTGAGTAGGTATCATGTGCTGCTGTTAAAAAGGTATATTCTTTTCTGTTCCCATTCAGTTTTATCCAAAGATGTGTCATATTTAACTTTTCTAATATTGTAGTTTTCTACTTAATTTTTTCTTCATTTTTTGAGGGGGTTAGATTTATTGAGTTCTGAGAGGAGACAGTTGAGGTCTCCCACTAGAATAGTTTTGCTTGATTTATCCTTTAAGAATAGGATGGTATGCCATTTAATGAATACATATTTGAAATTGTTACTGCTTCATTGTCTATGGTACATTTTAATAAGATGTAATTTCCTTTTTTATTTCTTTTAATTAGGCCTATTTTTGCTTTTACTTTGTCTGAAATCAGAATTGCTTTTTTATTTTAATTTCAATTAAATATAATTGATTCTGCTCTAGTCCCTTTTACTCTACATGTATGTCTATTTTCAATCATGTTTCTTTTTCTTTTTCTTTTTTACAAACAACATATTGTCAGATTCTGGTCTTTGATTCTGGTCTTTCTGTTTTATGGGAGAGTTCATCCCATTTACATTTACAGTTATGATTAAGACCTGCATATTTTCCTTCTTTCCATTTCTTTTTCCTGTTTTCTTCTTCCTCCTTTATGTTCTAGTTGCTAATGGCTTTCTGTTTGCCTGGCTTATGCTGAAGCATGTGGTGGTTCTCACAGCTAGAGTCTCACTGTTCTGTATCTATTATGAGGCACCTGTTTGGTATTTGCCTGTACCACACTGAGACTCAGGATCTACAACTGGTTTATTGACATTGGACTTGCAAAGGCTTGATTCTTATCTTGAGCTCTGTTCCCCTTCTACCTGAGTGAGACAGAACTTTCCTGCTATCTTTAAAGTTTCTTGGACTGAAAGAACATTTCACTCTATCTTTTTGCCAATTCTGTTCCAATATTTATTTTGGGATACTACTTTGTGGTTGTTTGGAGGAGAATATGGGAAAGCTATGGTGATTTACTGCTTACTCTGACATCTTGGCTCCCAGAAGTTTATTCCCCCCCCCCAAAGGCTTCTTAAAAAACCAAAACAATGAATAATAACTTATCATAGGATGGATCCACCATAGAAAATGATTTGTAGCAGTCTTCCTTTCTTTTCTTCTTTTGTTATCAAGGAATTCTTTGATACATACATAGAATATTTTCTTCAAGATTTTATAGATCAAGCCATTTTAGTATATTATATTAGAACTGATGTTCTAAGTTTCTTTTTCATTTATTTATTTGTTTACTAATCTATTTGTCTATTTTTTTAATTTTGGAGAGGTAGCAAAATGGTGCTCAAAATTTATGATCTTTAAGACATTTTCTTCACTGCCTGTCACTCCCAATATCTTTTCTTCTTCAAGCATTTTGAAAATTCATCTCCAGATGCTTCTAAAATCATCATATCCAATATGATTTTCTTCCATCAGTTGAGGCCACTCTCCCTGATTTCTTCTTCTTAAGTGTTGTTATCACCATTTTACAAAGTTACAGCCAAAGATCTATTAATGAACTTCTTACACCTTGACTGGTCCCAGATGGCACATATCTGTCTGATTCTCAGGTTTCTCTCTTGTAAAATAAAATTTGGACTATATAACCTTTAATTTTCTTTTCCTTCTTTATATCTATATTCTGTGATCCCACAAAACTATCCAAGGATAATTTTTTGTAGACATGGAGTTTTGTGTGAACTTTGCAAAATATTTATCATGAAATCCAATATGCTTAAATATGTAATAGTGAATTTAAAAATAGCTTACCTGTATATGCTTTACCTAACTTAGAATTATCTACTGCTATATATGGTTTATCTAACTTAGAAAAAAGAATAATTAATTACAGGAGATCTAGATTTAAATCATAGTTCTGACAATTGCTTATTGACTATTTTACCATAATCAAATCAATTAATTTTCATCAAGCTAATTTTTCATATATAAAATGCGGATAATAATCATACTACTTACAGGAGTCTATTAATTTTTGTTCCTGGGACAATGTACTGGAGTCCCAGGTGGAATCTCACAAGGTTGCTCTCCAAAGGGGAGTAGCCTATCCTGGAGAACCATCAAGTGTATTCATTGTTTTAAGTGAAGTGAAAAGAAATTTCTGGGATAAATGGAGCCAGTCATGCAAATGTGAATGGTAAGGGAACTCTTGAGTAATCTGAATATATCATAAAACAATGAAGTTTTTCATCTTTTGAAGAAAGAAGACAAGTTTACTTGTCTCTTACTATGTACAGGGTTTGAACTGGACAAAAAGCATGTCCAGATGCCCCATGGTGGTGTATTCCTACCCTTCTAAAATTTCTTCCCTAGGGCAAAGCCCTAGTTGATTGATACACCTTTGTTATGGTACTCTTACCTCAAAATATGAGGGGAAAAAAAAAGCACCTCCAAGAGCTGTACACATGTAAATTTCCAATATTGTAATGAAAATACATTATCTTATTTTATCATTACTATGGCCCTATGAGTTAGTATAAATTTACCACCTCCAATTTATAACTCAGAAAGTGAGGTTTAGAGAGCCCAAGCAAAAAAAAAAAAGTTAAACTTTGTTTGAGATAGGTGAGACTAGAATCCAGATCTTCCTATTCCTATTTTAGTCCTTTTTAGCCAATCCTGGCAACTTCTAGCTAGAACACTTCAGTCTACTTTCCTTGGAAATAATTCCATGAAAAGATTAGAAAGATGAACAAATATGATTGAGATCAGTTGGGGCATGTTTATATGTCTGTTCTCAGAACTTAGATGACATTTATGTTTAATAGGTACATTTTCCTATATGCTTAGTATTCATCCATCTGGATGAACTTAAGTGAAACACTTATGTTTTAACAGAGTTATGATGGTTCCAATTTAAATCTTTGTCTTGAAGCAGGACACTGACCTTTTTGGTCCAAAGAGTGAATTCATTCCAAAATGAATAATTGATTGTTCACTTGGTGTTAGTGAATTTGGGAGATCAAGGGCTATGGATCTGTAAGAAATTCCCATTAGCCTTTGTACACCAGAAACACCCTGAGGGGATGCTCTTTTTTTTGCCACGGATGAAACATAAACAAGCCAAGAGAGGACAAAATAATTTCTGTTTTCTGCCCCCCATTCTTCTCTTTGTAAACACTCTAAACTAAAATAGTTTAAGAAGCTTTTGGTTGTGGGAGACTATAACAGGAAATGAAAATAAATACTCCAAATACTAACTACATATGAAAGAACAAAAGATCTTACTAAATCCCATCAGAAGGCTGGATTTCATTTCTTTTTTGGGTAGAAATCAAGAGAAAGAAAAATGTGTTCCCTATAGATGACATGAAGAGACAAGAATCTAACATTTGTTAGCTTTAAACTAACAGAATAGTGTAATGCAAAACATGCTGGACCTAGAATTGGGGGAAAAATATGTTAAATCCTACCTTTCTTTCCAAAGCCCTTACAAAAAAAAAGAATAATTATTTCAACAGCATTTTTCTGAGGATCTCATCTTTAATCTTCATTTGATTATTGGGAACAAATGGAATTATATATATACACACATATATATGCACATATATACATATATGTATACACACATATGTGTTTATATGTATATAAACATGTGTATGTGTATGTATGTGTATATATACATATATACATATATATGTGCATATACATATATATATATATATACACTAAGTTATGTAAAATATGTATTATTTGGGCATACTTATAAACAAAAGCTTAGAATTTAGAATATTTAGTCTATCATGTAAAGGAGATCAAAATAAGGTGGTTTTTCTAATTTAAACTATTTTGACTTTTATTTTAACCTTTTTTTTCTTCCAAATATACTTTTGGGGGCTATATTTCTGATTGACAAAAGTATTCTTGGAAAATCATTTTTGGAAATAAAAAAAAGGTTGGATAACTATCATATGTTTATCCGAATTGAGTACTTCCATTTAATAATTTAAGAAATATTGATTTCAACTCTTTTTACTGTGCTGGGATTGGAGGGATAAGGAAGGAAAAGTCTCTGCCCTCAAAGAGCTTATATTCTATTGGTTTGCCATAAAATGTTTATGTACACACATACATATGCATGCACACACACACACACACACATGCACCAAATATATATGAATTTAAACGAAATGATTTCAAACTCTAGAGACTACTAACAACTAGCGTCAGAGAGGGTGTGCTTGTGTATACTAGATTATAGAGTTTCTTTAATAATATTAAATTTGGGGAAGTAATCTTGAACTATGACAAGTATTGCTCAACAAATCAATCAATGAATTCCTTATTGCCAAACCATCAGTGCCTTTAATATTTTTTTCAGTTTTAGATATCTTGGTAACAAATAACTATTCTATTTGCAAAGAAAAGTGTTATGGGCCAGAACTCTGAAACAAGGATTCTCACAAGGTATTAAGTCAGTGAAATTGATAAAGACAATGGTTATCTAGTTTAGCACAGTGCTTAAAAAAAAAAAAAAAAAAAAAAAAAAAAAGGATGTGTGTGGTACCTAGTGCAATCTTCCGAGAGCCACCTGATACCATTTAAATGCAATGATCCTTTGTGTTAGGGGAAGCCTGCCCTTTCTGGTACCCCTTTTTGTGCTCCTTGTGTACCCTTGCCTGAGTATTATAGTACTATAAGTATCTGTATTAATTTTAAGTAGGAAAAATAGCAAATAGATGCTTAATTAAAAAAAAATAACGATGTGATAGAAGGAAAATTCTTCCATTGGGTTCTGTGAGAAACCCCCTTGGCTTTGCTGTGGTTGGTTGGATTTCATCAGAGCCCCAAAATGGAAGGCATTCTATGGTGCTGACCTTTTATTTGTAAATTTTGGGCAAATCCCACGTTCTTTACTTCAGTACATGTACTTAGTACTTCATATAGTTCCACAAGATTCACACCTATGATAATGGAATATAACATCCAGCAAGGACAGGATGAGATTCATTCCTTTTTAGGGCAGGCTCTTGGTGGCTCTCCTGGGGGACCGAGAGGCTCAGAGAGAGAGCCAGAGAATACAAGTGGACTGGAAGCAGGATCTCAAGCTCTAGGAGCCTAGGAGAGAGAGATTCATCTCCACATTCATCAGCCTTGTGGTGGCTGGACAGAATCGAGAAAGAGCTATCAATCTGTCAATCCTTTCCGTGTCCGTGTTCTCTTGCATTTTCTCCACTGAAAGCAAGTCCCCTCTGAAGGCCATGAGAAAGCTAGCTGAGCACCAGGTGAAGTAGACAATACAGACTTTTGGACTTTAACACCTGGCTATTCTCATCCTGATTAATCTGCTGAAACGGAGGCTGTTCCCAGGACCTCTAGAAAAACAATAAAAACACTAAATTTGTTCACATTGTCTTGGACTGATCAATAGTATCAGTTCTCCTCTAATTAAAAACTTTTAGTCTATAGGTCTGGCTCCTCATGGAATTTCTTGAAGAATACATGTGCCAAATAAACAATCAAACCACCATATTTCACAAATATTTGAAAATATGTGCTGTATGTATTCTCTTTAATTAATTGCATATATCTTAGCAAAAGAACTATACACTTCCTTTCACTTCAACAACTCTCCTCTTGTGGATCCGGTAAAAAAGTTGTTTGTTGTGTCTAATTGAAGGATACAGCGTTCAAGCTGTGTGTAGGTGATACATGATTTTTTCACCCCTGCTGACAAGCACATTGGCTGCTGTGTAATTCTTTAAATTGATTCAGTCAAACTCATGCTGTTTATACTTTTAATTGATTGAATTAAAACAGCATTTTAAACATTTAATCATTTCATTAGACAAGGGTCTGTTTGCTCATTGTAAGCCCAATCCAGCACTGAATAGCTGCCTTTTAAAGCTATGAAGTCCTTAGATTTAGGCTAGAGCAGGAGAAGGAGTGGGGTGCATCATTTTATTTCGCAGCATGGTGAAACTGCAGTTGCATTTCTTTCTATTTCTTCTTCTCACTTCAGAGAAAATAAATCATATTTGGGTATTTTGGTAATTTATCTGTAAATATTATACACATGGCATATTGTATAGAACATTCAATTGGGATATTGGCTTATAATGTAGTCTCATGAAGGTAAAAACTTAATTAAATGATTTGAATTAATTCAGAGAATAAAAATAATCAATAACAAGTTGTTATATGCCTACTCTGTGTCTAGCACTGATTAGTAAGGATACAGACAGAAAAAAAAAAAAAGAAATAATTTCTACTCTCAAAAGGGGAGTTCAAATTTGTGAAACCCTAAATTGCATTTCCCAAGTGATGGTAACTATTTTTGTCCTCTTGGACAAATGTGTTAATTCCTGTTGTTTAAATTTAGATCTATGGAATAATAATAATAATATTAATAACAATAATAAAGATTTAAATAAAAATTAATATAATAATGTTTGGGCTACCCAAAAGCTACCTTTGCTTCTTTAGGATTGGATGGGTAATTCACTATTACAGGTTATTGGTGGTTTTTGCTTTTTGGATACCTATGGATTTAAATACTCTGCATTCATTATAGTTTTTATCAACATGGAACTATTGTTTTTAAGTTAACACTCATTTTTTTTAAACCAGCAGCCTATTATCTCTCTTCATTATTGCCACTTCTCATCTGTATTATCTGTAAAAGTTTTCAATACCTGTATGTCAAATAATAAAAGTCTCCTATCACTACTGTAGCTTGCTCTATATCCCAATTGTGATCTGTTTTCCATACTCATTTATTTTTTTCTAATGGTCTCGATGTTAGTATATTACATCATTATATTATTTTTGGTTTTGCTTTCAATATTTTTCATCATATCCCCTTTCTCTAGTTCCTGAATTTCATCATGTAAACCTGTCATCTTATGATGATGGTATAATACATCATTATATAATTTTTGTCTTTAGTTTCAATGACTTTCACCAAAATGTTTTTCACTATATTTTCTTTCTCTGGTACCTGAATTTCATCAAAAAAAATAATCATCTTATGATGATACTATAGTAAATCATTATATAATTTTTGTTTTTGTTGTCAATGATTTTCACCATATCTCCTTTCTTCAGTGCCTGATAAATATGTCATCTTAACATATATTAATATGTTAACTCACCTTTTTCCTCTTTATCTGTTCAAAATAATCCAAGATCAGTCTTCTAATCAGGGATGCAAGGGCATTAAATCCCAGGGAAAAAAATCAATGAAGTTGATATTTTGCTTCTTGTGCTTATAACTTTATTCCAGCACATTTTTCATCATGTTTTATGATTTGATATATAGAAATTTGAAGCAATAACTTTTAATATGGATTCTTTCCTTTGATTTTATAATTTATGTATTTATGGATACTCTATTACTGTTCTTATGTGTTAGGAACATTATTTAGTCCTGGTAGAAATATACAGACATTTTTCTGAAGAACCTCAGCCCAAGAACTTCAAGAATGGCAGTTTCTCCTGTAGAAAATAGATCTACTCCCAATAATTATTTTAGAGAAGGTACCCATCAACTCTCAACCTCTATCCTCAACTGCCAACTACTTGCCACCAGCCTAGCTAAAATAGCAAAAGAGCCAAAAAAGAAATAAGCAGCAGTATATGTCAGGTAGAATCAAACTTGCTCAAACTTACATGCCCTCAGATTGTAGAAAAGATTGTCTAGGAACTTGAGCCAGTTGGTCCCAAAGCATTGGGGCTACTCATGTTCCCCACTCAATTGAGGCTTTTCCTAGCTTGCTTCTTGGAGTAATCATTAAGGAAAACAATCTTTGTGAAGGAATCTACCAGTCCCAGTACCCTCCAACTTTAATAATCTATCAAATGCCATCGAAAGGTGAATAAACCCAAGAGCCCTTACAACAGCAGAATCCTTTAGTCCACTAGGACTACTTCCAGCATGAAATATCCCAACAATAAAAGCAATTGTTTCAGAGAAAGGACCTTATAACTTTCTGTGCAGAAGTTTTAGTCTCTTCCTCTAAGCAGCCACAGTTACTGCTGACCTGGAAAAGGCAATATTTTTTAATCACCAAAGTACTTGGTACTTTCAAATGGATCAAGATCAGAATGACTTTATTAATGGAAATGACATTAAAGAAAATACATGATTATATGTGTTATCCCTTCGTCTTAAGGACTACCTGGCCTTTTCACTCCATTTTCAACCAAAACTTCCTATGTTTTAGCTCTTTCCTTTGATTCTTAACTCCCTTAGAACAGGTCTTTTTTGTCTATTTGTATTTTTATAACTTATCCCAGTATTTTATATATAGTATGTATGCCATAAGTGCTTTTCTATTTATTCATTTACTCTCAAAGTCTTTTTATGCAGATTTTAGATGTTATTCTTGCTCTACTTAGTAAAACATACTTCTTCCCCGTCTAGGAGGCCATCATGTTTACATTTTAAGCCATGGTTCAAAAATCCCAATCTTCTCAGATACTATTGGTTTGTTCAGTTACTAATCTCCCATATTTGTTCTTTTGATCCCTTTCCTTTCAATGGATAAAAGTGATTTAAAACAAAGCAAACATCACTGCCTGTCCTAAGATCCTCACTTTTTTATCAAAAATCATTTTCTTATTTAAGCTTTTGTTTGCGTGTGTTTAACATAAAAAGTGGAATACATAGTAGATATTAAAGATTTGGTTTTCTGGTATTGCAGAGAAGCTTTAATTACTCATTGGGCATTGCCTCAGTCAAATTAAGATCTGTAAGTTTAAAAAGGCAAAAATTTCCCTCTGCATCCAAGGTCAACTTCAGTCATCCTGACATATCTGGCCACTGGTTCAGATGACTCTGGAGGGGAAAGCAAGGGAGGTGATTTCCCATAAACCACCTAACTTGAATGTCATGGCATCCCCTCCTGTCAAGGTCCTCTTCCAGAACAAAGGACAAATAGCATCAACAATTATTGCAGAGACTAGCAGGCTGTCACTTGATTAATTAAGGGACTAACTAAGGCCTTGTAATATACTATTGGTCACCAGATGGAGCTCCAACTACCTGAGAGTCCCCTCTCCCACATGTCACCCCCACTTATTTTCTCATCTATGTGATCGTCCCCAGGATTAGCAATGATATGAACTGTGCATAATTTGCCCATCAAATCATCAAAAGTAGGATTGTATCTTATTTCTATTCTTCAAGCCTCTCTCCAGAGTTAGTTTCCTCCTTCCTCTTTCCCAACCTTCAATGTTAAAGTCCATCAGGTTAATTAAAACGATGAAAAAACAATTAGCATAAGGATACAGAATATAAAATGGATCCATTGCAGCTTTAATGGACTTTTGTTTCCCTGTACCCATCATTTTATTTGATAGAAGGAAAAAAAATGAAAGAATTGGCTAAATTTTAGAACACATGGCTGTTTCTTCAGCAAAGCAAATAAAGCAAGAGGAAATGGTGAAAAGGCTTGGAATATGTTTGCTTTTGCCACAGTGACTAAGTTTCACAACAAGACACTCTTGGCTCCCAAGGTCATTCCTGATTCTAGATGTGCCTCTGGTTCTCCTCTATGTAAGACTTACTTTAGAAGTCTCTGCTAGAGCAAGAAGAATATGGGGAAGGATGAGGGGCAAGGAGAGTTACTGAGGAGTGATTCTTGCCTCATTCTGGCCCCTCTCTACTAATGTTGTGCTCTAGAAAACCCAAAGAAAGCTTAGGCAGAAATCTCTGTCTGGTCCTCTCTGTCTCTTTCTGTCTCTCTGTGTTTATCCCTTTCTTTGCTCATCCTAAATCCATGAAAACTTGAAGTAGGATATCTCTTCAAGAGATTCTGAAGATTCTGAGAAATTCCCTGAAGATTCTGGGAAAAGAATATCTACTCACATGTCCTAGCTCACTTAAGTCTTTCTAAACTTTTGTTTCACTTTTAAAGGTATGCTGGCAAAGAATATATTCTTACTGATTTACTGAAAAATAAAGAGCTGCTCTTTAAGCTGTATTTTTAATATAAGAGGGAAATCATCCTTCAAATATTACGTCATGGCAGAAACAAAACAAGACCCACTATTTAGACAGCTCATTGAAAAATTTAAAGGACTCTCTAATTTTTGGAGCCAAAATTCTTAGTCCATTTCATTTAGTAAGAACTCTTCTCATAATGTGGCTTTGCATAAACTAAACTGATCTTCAGAAAATTAGATATCAACAAATGGTATGTACTTGCGTAGTGGATATACAGTTTTTCTCTGAGGTCATATTTGAGGCTTTGCCAGTTTGGTCATGTTTCTCAGGGTTTCAGATACACTAGCTTACTTAGCATTCAAATTTTAATATTTCTGTTAATTGAAGAGCAAAAAAACCACAGGTCAAATTTTTGATAGCTGGGTCTAAAAGTTGCCTTTAGGAACAATCCACTGCCATACTAGTGTTGTTATTGTTTTGTTTCTGTAGGAGTTTGTATCCTTTAAAACTTTCCCATTCTTTATTTCTAAGCTCTTCAACAGTGTGCTGCTGTCCAAAGGTGGATTTTGGAATGGCCACATGGATCTTTTGCATTTCCACAAGTCTGATCATAGAGATAAGACCTAACTATACTGTGTACATAAGGAAATAGAACTAGAGCAGAATGGAAATCAAAGGATATCTAGTCCATGCCCCTCATTATAGAGCTGAGAAAACTAAACGCCAAGGAAGCAAAGTGTTTTGGTTCATAGATGGGAAATATCAAGGGCAAAATTTGAGATGAGTTTTATAATCCTGGACAATGTGCTCTTTCCAATGAGACATACCCATTCTCAGAAAATGAATCCCATATGTAAAAAAGAATATTAAATTCTTTATTTCTCTTTGCCTATTGAGGAAGCAAAAAGTATTTTATGAATGTATATTGGACCACATTGGACTGGAAGTCCTAGCTTGAACTGGCATGTGTTGCTAGAAATCTACAGCACACTGTAGGAGGTGGCAAGAGTATGAGAGACATGACAGCAATGCCTTAGAAATGGGAAAAAATTTGGAACAAAATGACTATTTTATGTATTTTTTTTGCCTATACCCATTATACATACATATTATGAGTCATTTTGCTAACTTCAAACTAATGTTCCATTTCTAATTATTTATTAGACTATAGAAGAAAATCATAATTACCCCGTGTTGGAATGATATTTTCATTTGTTTTAATATTTTTCATACTTAAAGCCATAAAACAACAGATAGAATAGCTTTTGCATCAGAAATAGGAGATAGAAATTCCAGAGGAGAGCCTAAGGATTTTTTTTTTCTTGTTTTACTTCATAAAATTAGAAATACTAAAAGTTTATGAAATGCCCTTATCTAAGCACCAATTGCCAGTTCATCTTGGTCACCTGAAAATTATTCCTGGACTTATTTTCCAAGGCCATTGGTCTTTTCTTGTTGCTATCTCTGGTGTTCTTATTTGTATTGTGATGGGGGGGGGGAAGGCTACGAATATACTATAGATTAAAATTCTGGGTCTTGAAGTCAACACAAAAGGAATATAATAGGTGATATTTTCACCAGATCACTGATATCTTCTGGCAAAAATCTACTGGAAAAAGTCTGATAAATCAGAATTTTTTTGATATAAAACAAATACAATTTGCTGAAAGGAAGTAAAAATATTTTCTAAATCTCAGGTCAGGAGGAAAAACACTATGAACCATCATTGGTTTAAGAAATGAGTTGCCATGACTACTTGAAACAGCTCTTAAGGTGATGTTTTTTTTTATTTAACTTATTTTTAGAAGTAGAGTTGCCCTAACAACAGTCTCCACTTTGAAGTATACCAGCTAGATTAATGAATTTGTTTTTTGTTTTCAGTGAGCATCTTGCTTCTTCCTCTAATTTTTTTTTATCATAGACAAAATGAAATGGGGTAGAACTTAAATAAAATTAGGATGGACCCCAGTATTGCCTACTTTTACTATCCAACAGCAAATAATATGTTCAGCATACTATCCAGTCTATTTTCTGAAGAACAGATTATTTTTATTTTTAATCAAAAAAGGAATACTTCTGAATGCCATACCGTTAGATTATTATGTATGTGGAAGACAATCATGACAAGTATTCTTTGATATGACCTTTCATTTTTCTTTATATATACTGTTCCCTAAAATCTCATGCAAGGTATAGGTATATACTTATTTCTCTCCAAAATAAAACCATTTCTATTTTTTAGCATTTTATTTATTTTTTTTCCTTTCAAAAGTAAGGTAGACTTTACTCATAAAATTGAAAGCAAAGTGATGAACATCTCTCTCCACTTAAACTCAGAATGAAATTAATATCTTTGGAAAGTTATAAAACCATTGATTATATGACATATTCTTACATGTTTCTATTTTCTAAAGTTTTTAATATACTTTTTAAACAATAATTTCAAATCAATGGATATTAAAGTAAGATGTTTTTTGGTATTCAACCTATCAATGAAAATAACGACCCATAGATTCAATGCTTTTATAACTGTCCTTCCATTTTCAGGGATTAGATTCACTTTAAAATATTATTTTTAGGACTTAGTAGATGAACAAGATGGAACTTTTTTTTTTCCTGTAGGGAAAATATTCATCGTATGTTAATGGTAAGAAACTGAGCCAAAACAGGTTTGACTAAGACAAAGCAAAACAACAATCATTTAATAGCTTAAAAAATAGCCCAAACTGGCAGGAATTTAGCTTCCCAAACCAAAGAGGTTGGTCTAGATGTCCTCTGGGGTCTCTATCAACTTTAGAAGATCAGGGATGGAGAGATCATATTATCCATGAATGTTTTTTTGTGGTCTAAACTCTTTCTTTGGTCCCTATTTTCACCCAGTGTCCACCTCAAATTAACTAAAAGTTGGCTTCAGCAACATCCAATATATTTATCAACTCTAATTAACCTTGAACATATGTTCCTCCCATCCTTGCCTTTGTATGGAACTAATTTATACCAGTCAGGCTGTTTTTCTTGGCAAGGTTCATGCCTGTTAAGATTCAGATAGAATGATGGGAGAGAGAAGACCATGAAAGACTAAAGAGAGACATTTATTTATTCAGATATATTGTGGATTCTATTTATGTACAAGAGTCTGTGTTTTAGCTCTACTGGCTAGAGCAGAGCAAAATGTTTAACCACATAAAGGATTAATCTGAGAATTTGAGAAAAATTTTAAAGAATAACAACATTATCCATGTCTAGAATCTACCTCTGGCTTCTGTCATTGAAGGCTAAATTAGAAGAAATGGGATTGTAGAGGATGAAGGACTCAAGGAAAGGGTGATGGTAGTTGAAAAAAAAATGGTGACAGAAACACAATGGTAGATGCATGAGGGGATGGTTATATGTTGGTATAATAGACCGAAGATTGTTAAAGAGTAGAGGGAATTTGGAGGAGGGCAGTCAGAATAAGAAAGGAACTTCAGACCACCACATGTGAGGTTCAGGTAAAGATTAGAGGATGTTTAGCTTACAGAAATGGAAGAAATGATGACTGTCTTCTAACATTCAAGGATTTGCCATATAGAAGAGGCTTAAGACTTTGTTCCATTTGGATCCAGAGGATTTAATAGCTAACATTTACAAGGTATTTATTTATATATCAGTTACTATACTGAGTTTTTAAAAAAATTTATTATCTTATTTGATACTAACAATCCTGTGAAGTAGATACTATTCCTACCCCTATTTTACAGATGAAGAAACTGAGGCAAAAAGTAACTTGCCTGTGATTACAAAACTAATAAATAATAATCAGCTACAGAATAGAAACTCAAAAGAGACAAACAGAGTCCCAATGTCAGAAAATTTCCCCTAAAAATGATTGGAACTATATACAAGTTGAGTGAATTGCCTTGGCAGGTGGTGACATTTCTCTTATTAGGTGTCTTCAAGCAGAGGATGAATGGCCATTGGTTGGGAGTGCTTTAGCAGAGATTTCTATTAGGTTTGGGTTAGACTACATTTCTATTGGGGTCTTTTGCAGCACATGCTATGCTTTGCTGTGATTCTGGGAATATGATGACTAGTCCTAGATCACTCTTTTTGAGAAGTCTCCCATTAGCTTTAGAAGATAATAATTACAAAAGGATGAAAATTAGTTAATTGCTAGAAGTCAGCATTATACATTAACTTACTCAATACATAATTTAAGATAATCTTATCTATATTTATTATCCATTTCAGCTAAATAATTCCTCGATTCAAGCATGAGATAACCTTATTTTAATATATTCCCTCATGTGCTGAAATATAAAAGAATATTTTACATTTAAGAAATATTTTACAAGATGTTTTCATCATAATCTTATGAAATAAATTCATAGTGCAAATATTATTCCCATTTTTGGATGAAGAGACCATAATTTAATTGCATTTCAAAAATATTTACTAAATATTTCCTATGCTTAAGACCTTATTCTACTTGCTCCAGAACTAATGACAAAACTAAAGCACTCATTGCTTTTGAGATGCCTATGTTCTTCTGAGCATATCAAATGTAAGCATAGATGAGTACAATACAGATTAAGAAATATATGGATTAAAGAAGACTTGAGCAAAGTAGTTCTAACACTGCTTGGGGAAGGAATTAATAGTTGAGGGTAGGGGTGATAGAGGTTTCAAAAGAGAAATGGCACCTGAGCTTTATAAGCCTTACAGAAAAGATAAGGGTTCTTTCAATTTTTAATTTTAATTTTTAATTTATGGAATAAAATAAGCATTTTCATAACAGAGTAGAAAAAGAAAGATGATTGCATGTGGAATTACCAATCTCCTATCAACAACTTGTTATTCCTTTTAAATATACAACAAAATTATCATGTAAATATATTTCTTTTTTCTCCACCCCCCCCATTAGATACACACACATATACATATGTATGTGTATGTGTGTGTAAATATGTATATATATAAATTTATTATATATATATGTATATATATAAATTATATATATACATATATACATACACACACACACACACACACACACACACACACACACACACACACACATATATATATATATATATATATATATATATATATATATATATATATATACTTCTATTTTTAAGTTTTTGGATGTAGATAGTGGTTTTCTTCACATGTCTTTTATACTTAATTTGGGTATTTACAATACAGAAAAAAAATTCTCTCAAAGTCATTATGGTTATTATTGCATAAAATGATTTCTTGACTCTGCTTTTTTTACTCTCCATTATTTCATTCAAGTCTTTCCATGGTTTTCTAAAATCACTGAGCTCTTCATTTTCTCTAGTGCTGTATTTTTTCATCACAATTATATATCACAACTTGTTTGACCATTCCCTGATTGGTGGGCATCCCTGAAATTTCTAATTCTTTGCCACCACAAAGACAGTTGTTATAGACAGAATATATTGGTTCTTTTTTCCTTTTTCCTAATCATCTGTGGAAATAATCAAGCACTGGTGTTGGTTCAAAGGGTATAGGTAGTTTAATGATAACTCTTTGTACATAATTCCAGATTGCTCTCCAAAATGGTTGAGTCATTTTACAATTCTACCAACAACAATTTTTTTTCATTGTAACCAACATTTGTCACTTTCTCTTATTATAAGTTTAGCTAATTTTGTATGTATAAAATTATATCTCATATTTTTTAATCTAATCAATAATGATTTAGAACTTTTTTATATGATTGTAAAGATTCTAAAAATAAAGATGAGGAGGGAATGAATTCCAGGAAGGAATGATGACTTGATTGAATGCATGGAATTTTGAGATGGAAATATCCCACAGTTCAATTTGTCAGGAATACAAAGTTTATATAAAGAAGTAATAATAATGATGATGATGACAGAAAGGGATAGTGAGTATGCCTGTCTAATGTCTTCAACTTGGGACTGAGGAATTTGAATTTTCTCATTGAGAAATAGGAAGCTTATTTTCTCAGGGGAATGAGTTGAATAAATTGTGGTATGTGATTATAATGGAATATTGTTGTTCTATAAGAAATAATGAGTGTGATGTTCTCAGAAAAAAAAAAAACCTGCAAAATCCTTCATAAGCTCAAGCAAAGTGAAATGTATTGTGTCCAAAGTAAAAGTAACATGAGGGTATGCGAATAACTTTGCTATTCTCAGCAATAAAATGATCCAACACTACTCTGAGGGAATTATGAAAAAAGTCTTATTTATATCCAGATAAAGAACTGATTGTGTCTGAATACAGACTGAAGCACACTTTTTTTTTTCCTTGAAGGTTTTTTTTTTTTTTTGGGGGGGGGAGGAGGTAAGGTAAGGAAGGGAGAGGTCGGTTTTCTTTTGCAACATGATTTTTATAGAAATGTTTGCAAAATTTTTCATGTGCCTTCTTAATGGGGACTGGGGGATGGAGAAGAAGAGAGAAAACCTGGAACTCAAAGTTCCTGGAATCAGGAAGACTCCATTTCATGAGTTCAAAACTGGTCTCAGACAATTCCTAACTGTGTGGTCTTAGGCAAGTCATTTGGCCTTCTTTAACTTAGTTTATTCATCTGCAAAATGATTTGAAGTAAAAAATTTAAAAAGCAATTTTTAATATTCTTGTTAAGAAAAAATGGGGTCATAAAAAATCAGATACAACCACAACATGACTCATGCAACAATTCAAATAGTGTAGAATAGAGAAGTATATAATAAGACAAAAGAACACAGGCATTGGACTTGGGAATCACAATGGCTACTTAGAGCTGTGTGTCCTTGAAAAAGATAACTAGGATCTCAGCTTTCTAATTTGTAAAATGAGTGGTTTGAATGAAATAAGGTCTATGGATTTTTTAAGTTCTAAATTGATGATCATGTGATTTCATAAGATATTGGGGTGTGGGTTGCTAGTTTGGGTCTCTTTTAGGGGACCTTGAAAGAAAACTTATAAAATAATTATATTTTATATACAAAATCATTTTGTAAAATATTTTCTGTTTTTTTTTTGGACCAAACTAAAAATACCAATTTGCCACTTGATCACAAAATCACTGATTCTAATATCTCAAGCAATTAACCAAGTAAAACTATTCACAAGTCAGTGATTGTGGTATTTCCAATAGAGTCTTTCCAACGAGTTATATCATTTAAGCATAACATATTTATTAAATTTAATAAAACAGTTCTGGTTTAATAGCCAAGAAAACAGATTTCCTATCTGTCAAGAGATATGAAGCAGAGAAGGCTAAGAAGGTGACATTTGAAGTAGACTTTCAGCACAAGCCTTTTTTCTGCTATAAAATGGATACTTTTCAATCTACAATTTGATAGGAAAACATGAATATTCCAATTAAAAAGTTATTTTTGATTTCCCAAGAAGCAAACTAATCAAAGATATATAATTTTCAGGAAAATTGAAAGGATTTTGAAATTATAACCCAATTGGATTACTTATGGACATTAATCAACAAAATCAGCATATACCTTTGCACTTTTGTGTGAACCGTTGGGCACCATTTTTTGTTGTTGTATAAGCTCTGAGCCAACTTCAAACACCCATTCCTATTGGCAGACCCCAGAAGGAGGCTGACGACTTCTTTCTTCAAAGTTGAAGTGAACAACATAGGAAATTGCAGATTGGTTTCCAATACCATTATTCTATATGTTCTCCCTTGAAAATTAATTGATATCAATTATTCAGTCAGAGTTAATTATCTTTGAAAAATGTATATCTAGTAAGAAGTAGCATCAGAATAGCTGGCACAAAAACATTTCCCAGAAAGTCTAAGGATGCTCCTCACCCTTATTTAAAGGCAGTCTGGGATGCAGTAGATTGAACAGAATAACACGTGGAGTCAGGAAAACCTAAATTCCAATATAGCCTCAGACACTCACAAACTAGATGATTCTAGGTTTGTCACATAACTTCTGTTTACCTTACTTTGCTCATTTGTAAAATGAGGACAAAAATAGCACTTACTCACCAGGTATTCTTCTGAAGTCTAAGTAATGTAACAATTGAAAAGCACGCAATACAGTGCCTGGCACATCATAAGCACTATATTATTATTATTATTTTTACATATAGAATCTAAAGGAAAGTGGGCTCAAGCTGAGAGTTCTCCTGGTGATTCAGTAGGTCCCTGCTGGGCTCAGAACTTGTTTTACCCAAGAAGGGAGAACAGGGGATTTGTTTATAGTTTGGGGAGCTTGAAGATAACTTTAGGAAATTTAACATTAAACTTATTTTTGATTTTTTCTTCTGCTTCAGCCTCTGCAATGATCTCTGATTGTAATATATACTGACTGAAAGTATTAACAAGCTGCATTTTGATTCTCAGTTATGTCTACTATTAGCTCTGGTTTAGCCTTTCTAAACCACACTTTTCCTCATTTCAGTATAAAATAAAGCGTACTACTTATATCACACCATTGCTGTGAGGAACAAAATGAGATCAGAAATGAAAGTGATTGACATATATATATATATATATATATATATATATAAAATAATATATATATTAAATATATATATATATAGTGATTACATATATATATATGTCAATCACTTTAATTTCTTATCTCATTTTGTTATATATATATATATATATATATATGTATATGTAGAAAGAGAGAGAGATACACACACATATATGAATAGCTTTTTTTCTTGAAGCATAATGTTTGAAATCTGAGCACTGCATTTTAAGAAGGATGTTTATAAAGTAAAGTCTATAGTTTTCTGATAGTTAAATATGACTGGAGATTACTAAGTAATAGGGGGTAGGAGCAGGACAGCTCTTTCAAAAATATATAGTGCTGTTATTCTGCCTAATCTCAGAGGGATGAACTAAATCAATGGGTAGAAGATGAAAAGGGATAAATATAAATTGGTGGAAAGGAAAAAAATCAGGAGATATCTCAATATAGAGTAGTGGAATATCAGGAGATATTGGGTTATATTTTCAAAAATGCCTTAAAAAAAAGTCCACTAATACTTGTTAAATATATTGAGGGTGAGGGAATTAATTTACAGGCATTGGTTGCACAAGATTACCTTTGATATGTCTTCCAATCCTGACTTCCATGATTCTTTGCAATAGATATAAATGAGACAGAATGGAATGAGATGATTACAATTTGTATAAACGCTATATTGCTAAAAGTTTTATTTTGAATAAAAACATTCCATCTTTAATAGTATAATTTCAAAGAACTCTACATCATTGGAAGGAAAAAAAGAAATCAAGGGAATGTACATAGAAAGATAAACATATTCTAGGTTCAGAGAGGGTTAATTTTGGTTCACCGTTCCTTTTACTCTAATAAAAGGGGAAGAAGGAAGAAAAAAAATCTCTTTAATCAGCCCAAAGGAAGAAGAATGACCACTACCCTTTGTAATAGGGACAATGAGAAAGACTAATCCTCTTGAGTATGTATGTAATTTTGAAGTGACAGAGTTATAGGCACTTAGCCAAGTCAGAATGACAACCAGAAGGCCAATATTTCTTGATACAGCTATGTCATCAACTATAACTGACTTATTAGCCAGGAATCTCATGCTGCAGAGAAAAATGCATGAAACAAAGAAGGGAAGGTCAATGTAGTATATCAGAGTGATGTTTGCCTAATATTACCAGCTTGTTTAGGACAATTTTTGAAATCCATACTTTAAAAGACAAATCCATGAATAGATGTAACGGGATGCATAATACTGCTAGCCAGAAAGAGGCCCACCGATTAGAGACGCCCCACTGGCCACAATAAACAAACCAGCTTATTTCAAGTCTCTAACAATTGGTGAAGGTCTTGTGGTCCAACAGCCATTCAAGCTTTGCAGGATGACAGGATTTAAGACAGGCAGGGGAATTGCTATAATAAAGCCCCATCATTTGGCATACAATAAAAGTAAACATGAAGATACTTCATTAGAAATTCAAGACTCCAATCTGTGCACAGCGGAGAGCAAAACCTTACCCAGGAATAGACTACTTGCTCCTATTGGGGATCAAAACAGGAAACATAAACAAATAATAATGCAAAACACCCACAAAGGAAATAGTGGTGAGAATAATGTGATTTGAAAAAGAAAAACACTCCAATAAATAACACAATTGCTTTACAAGTCAACTTTAGCAGAAAATAGTAAATGAATGTGCAACTTTTTAAAGTGCAAAATGTAAAGATGTTGCATTAGCTTCAAACATTTTGCAAATAATAATAATAATAGCTCTTCATACATTTTAACTAAATATGATTATGGATATTTTAAGGAGGCAGCTGAAACACTTTAAGGAAGATCATGTACCGGAAACACAAGCCTAGACAAATATGGATTGAAAATATTTAAGGATAGCTCACTGGGCAAAAACTGACTCCCAAGAGATTCTGTTGGTTTTATTCAGAGGGCATCTCAAGAATAGCAAACCTTATGTGCTGCATGCACAACTTTTGTTGAATTGTATAGTCTGGATGGGGTAGATCCTGTCATAACTGGATCTATCCAGTTATGTACTCCAATATATAATCTCAGTTATCCTTTGACCATAGGGAAAGAGTTATAGCTCACCTGTGTCTATAGAAAAGTAATAAAATTTCATGGAGAAATAAATCAGTCTCTCTGGGCATTACTTCTTAGCAGAGCTATACTGTTTCATTTCACAGTTTTGCAGAGAGATTTTTAATTGGTCTGTTTATTCATATATTCAACTACCTCCATTGCAGGCTTATAACCAAACATCACCACCTAACATATGCCTAATGATGACTTACATTTAGTCTGGCACATAGTAAGTACTTAATAAATGCTTTCCCATTTTTATTCATTTATTTATAAAGCACTTTGTGCTAACACAGTGCTATATTCACATATACCATCTGCTATCTTTCACTGTGTATAAGCCTTATTAATTTCATTTACAGACAAGGAAACTGAGGCAATTGGAAATTAGGTATCTTGTTTAACACCATATGTAAGCGATCTAACTCTGCCAGTTAATTTAAACAAAGGCTGTCAAAAAGTCATGAAATTGGGATTTTAATGCTTGAAGTGCTTAAATGTTGGGTGATCGATTTAACCTAGAGAAAAAAAAAAGAGAGAGACTTGGGGATGGTAGAGGTAAAGAGAGACATTGATCACTGTCTTTAAATATTTGAAAAACTGTCATTTAGATAGAAGTTCCCCCCCTCCCTTTTTCTTTATAACTCAAAGGTATGAAATGGGACCAGAGTATGTGAATGTCTATCGGTTATAAGGGATAGGGAAAAAGAGGGATAGGGAGGAAAATTTTCTTAATTAAAAAAAATCAGTAAATTAAGTTATGAAAATTCTAGTTATTCAGAAATATGTCTATCATGGGTTGCTATAAATTTCCTGTCATTAGAGGCAAAGAGGGTAGATGATGGGGATGTATTCAAAGGTATTCTTTTATAGTTCATAGAGTTATGATGCATATCCTGCAGTTAGATTTGAATAGTTTTAGCAGTTAGCTGGTAGCATTTAGACATTTTTAGCAGTGAGATAATAGGTAGAGTTACAATATCAAGTAATAGTTATTTGAGAGTAATCTAATGGGGCTCAGGAAAATATCTGAAACAAAATAAAAGTGTCAATAATTTTAGGTGAAAAGTCATGAGTACATTAAATGTTGCAGGGGATAGAATGTTGGATCTGGAATCCAGAAGATGTGGATTGAAATCCAGTCTTGGCTATTTAGAACTGACATCACGTATTCCTTCTAACCCACCATTTATAACATCCAAATAGATCTACTATGAGTAGTAAGCCTGAAATTGTGTGTCTCATGAATCAGAATAATTCTGCCTAATTTTAGTGATCTTATAAATCTTGGCAATAGAACAAGAACGTTAGCAATAGTGGGTCATTTTTATCTGCTTCTGCAAATTCATGTGGACTTGAAATTGATAGGAAACAATGGAAGTAGCAAAGTCTATCACATGTGTAGATGTATATATTAACACTGCAGAGACTGTACCTGTTAGCTTTCGGCACATCATGACTATGGAGATTGGTGGCAGCCGATCAGAATGACAGAAATTGTGGGGTTTTACAGTTTTTCCTTTATACAAGGAAATAGTTTAATGAAGGTTTGCTGAATTGAATCTAATTGTTTAGAAAGATCCATGATAATATTGAATTATTTTGAACAGTAAGGAAAGGCTCTTATTCAGATGAAATCATCTAGTTAAACCTTTTCATTGGAACTTGAACAATATCAATATATGGAACCCAAATGTATGAAATAACAACACCTGGATTTTCATCAGTGAGATTGACAGTTGGGGAACAGAAGAAGTAATAGGGAGGCAAATTCCAAACAGCACAGGCCTGCTTTCAATATCCAACATTGTAGCTACAGGCTAAATCCTTTTATTTTGAACTCGGTGGGTTAGCCAAAGTTTTTATTGTTGCGGAATTTCATTGTGAAAGACAGACTGTTAGGAACCACTCTCCCATCCTGAAAGCTTTAGAATCTGTAATCCAGGGCAAGTGTCCAGCTATTCTTTTCTCTGCTAAAGTTGCCCTGAAGCAAGCAAATACAAATATTCTTAACACAGTATGGAAAAGAGAGAAATAAACACCCAAAGACACCCGACAGTAACTTGAAAGAATAAGCCATTTTACATGGAGGCCTCTTTCTTTTAGGGGCAGCCATATGGTTCAATGGAGTGGATTGGACTTAGAATTATCAAGACTCATCTTCAGGAGTTCATATACAGTCTCTGACACCTATTGACTGTGTGACCCTCAGCAAATCACCCCATTTAGTTCCGTTCTTCATCTATAAAATGAGTTAGTGAAGAAAACAGCAAAACCCTCTTGTGTCTTTGCCACGAAAATAAGGTCATAACTAACAATGAAACTGGCATTTGGGAAAGAATTAAGCCTTCAACATAGATCTCGGGGTATTACTTTCTCTTCAGTAATGAAGAACTATCAGAAATTTACTTTAATCTAATCACAGCCTCTGGACTAATAATATTTGTGGAAGCAAAGAGATATATTTCTATCCAGGTACCTCATATTATTGAGGAGAATAGAGTGGCCTGTGGCTCTGGCAGGGATTAAAATTTTCCTTGGAGAACAAGAGGCTAGAAGCTATTCTGCCTCCCTTCAAGTCACCCAAAGATACCCTAATATTACATGTAGGAGATAGTCTTTGTACACATAATGGGTTCTTAGTACCTGATTAGATGTATGCATATGTGATTTATTTTGGTGGTGATTTTATATTGATAAAGTTAAGCATATCACCAGCATCCACTTAGTTCAGGTTCAGGGTTGGGATGAAATCCATTAAGTGGATCCTTGATCATTGATAAAAAAAAAAGGATTAACTCAGTCCTAATATAGTAAGAATTTGTGATAAGAATAAGTTAAGAATAAGTCATAAGACTGGTTATATTCTATGTACATTACTCAGGTCTAGTCAAAAGGAAGGATTATGTTAGACATTCAGTATTTGGAACAGCCTCAACCTGCCATGAAAGTAAAGTTTTATACCCATAAATAATCAAGAAACCACACCAGTAGAACTAGAGGCCTCATGAATATCTGCTCCTCAGCCCCTGAACCAATCAAGTCTGGCTTTTTAGCCTTTTCCATACCCATGTTGCTGGGAGAGATGAGCTCCCTAGTTCTGTCACACAGGCTAACATTGTTTTTTTATTTAGGCATTTGAGGTGCCAAAAAGTGATGACTTTTCTCTCCTCCTTATCTCTGTTTCACTAGCTTTCCTGATTTCCTTCAGGTCTAAGATAAAATCTCACCTTCTTGAAGAAGCTTTTTTCAGTCTCTTTTAATGCTAGTATCTTCACTCGAAAATCATCTCCAATTTATCCCCAAGATAAAATAATAATCAATCCACAAGTATTTCCTTAGTGATATGTCAGGAACTGGGATAAACATTGTGAATATAAAGATACATATACACAAATAAAATGAAATAATTTCTGTTCTCAAGAAACTGACATTCTACTTGGAGAAGAATTGTATATATTTAAATCCACACAAAATATGTATAAAATAAATTTGAAATAATTTTCAGAGGGGAGCCATGAGAAGAGGATTGTGAACTGATATCAGGAAAGGCATATTCTAAGATGCAGAGGTGAGGAAGCAGTGATTTCTGGCATCAACCATGTCCTGTCCAAAGGCAAAGGAAATTTTGGCCAGGCTTTGGAGAGTAAAATGCAGTTAAATGTGATAAGCCTGAAAAGATAAACTGGAGTTGGCTTGTAAATGATTTTAACTAACTTTTTGATCCAAAAAGTCATAGGAAGGAACTAAGATTTACTGAGCAGAACAGTCACATGGCCAAATATGCACTATTGGAGAATACTTGAGTGGCTGGGTGGACAATAGATTGGAGAGGGCATTGAATGGAAGAAAAAAGAACAAATCATTAGGAGTCAATTATAATACTCCAGGCAAGAAGTGAAGAAAACCTTAACTAAAGTGTGGTTACTATGAGTAGGGAGCAACAGACAATTGCAAGAGATGTTGACATAAAACTGATAAGATTCAGCAGCTCATTGGATGGTAAGGAAGACTGAGGAGGTGAGTGTGATTCTGAATTGGAGACTCTTCAAGTAACTGAGAGGGTGCTAGCATATTCAGCAGTAATCGGGCAAATAGGAAAAGGGGTAGGATTTTGGTGGGAATGTAATGAATTGTATTTTGGACATAGTGAGCTAGATATACCCATTGAATGTCCACTTTGAAATGTCTAATTGACATTTGATTATATAGAAAAGATATCAATGCTGGCTATAGGAATCTGAGAATTTTCAGCATAGCTAATTAATTGACCCCACAGGATCAGATTACATCACCATGGGAGAGAGCATACTTGTAGAAGAAAAGGGAGTCCATGACAGAGTCTATTGGGGGGGGGGGCATTACACATATAATTTGGGAATAGTATAAATATAGTGAGCCAGCAAAGGCGACTTAGGAGGATGCCAGAGAAATCGGAGAGAGAACAATGTCATGGATTCATGAAGAACATAAAGGAAAAAATGTGGTTAACAATATCAAATATTAGAAAGAGATTAAGAAGGGTGAGACTTGAGTAGAATGAACTGAAGATCAGAGAAAGGGGATTGGAGTGATTACAGGGGTGATCTATTAGAGGAGAAATCAGAAGGGGAGGCACTTATTTAGCACCTTTAGCTAAATACTTTACAAAACTCTCATTTGCTCCTCACAACAACCTTGTGAGATCAGTGCTATTATTATTTTAATTTTATTGTGGAGGAAAATGAGACTGGGAGAGATAATGTGACTGTCTAGGATCATACAGCTGAGAGGGTCTCTCTGATTTGAGATTTACTGTGTCACCTACAATTAGGAAAGTAGTTCTCACCAAGGCTGTTTACCAGTGTAGACCCCTATTGTACTTTTCTTCCCTTGTACATTTAAACATATTTTATTGATATCTTTTACCATGTTTATCACCACCTGTTAGTACTTTATTCCATCTCTAACAGAAGTCTTCCTGTGTAGTGACTATAAATGGTGAAGCAAAACAAATTGTTTATGCCTAAGAATGTGTGTCTCAGTCTGTACCTCAACCATCATCTCTCTGCAAAGAGCTGAGTTCAGGTCTTGACTCTAACCCAATATTGCATCCAGTTTCAGAGGTGTCAAGCATGTAGCCTCAATGTTTTGAGTATGGACCAAACCAGATTAAAATGTAATTGGGAAATATCTAACAAAATAAAGTAAAATGTAAAGGGCTGAAACTCTGAGTTGATGCACTGGGGTTGGACAACCGAGCACTTAAGGCTAATTACCAATTGCACAATACTCTATTAGCTTATGCTTGGAATATGGCCCTTCTCGCTATTCTGTGCTGGCCCAATCTTTTGGTGTACACAGAGAATTGTGGGAGGGACTGGGGGTGGAGTAAGACAAGCTAGAGTCACTTTGGCTATAGACGAGGAAACGGGAGGTCATAGAGATCCTGTGTCCATTCAATTCTCTTCTACCCCTAAAGACCAAGAATAAAAACCAAGGGCTTTTGTTTATCCTGACTCTGGCTGATTCTAAGTTATCCAGGTTGCTAACTCGGTCTTCACAGTAAACTACCATAAAACAAAGATAATATTACATGAAAATTAAGGTCAACGATTAGGCAAGCAGCATTGGGAAAAGGATGGGGAGGGGAGGAGTCACTTAAATAATCACTTAAATAATCCAGATTGGAGTTGGGAACATTTGAGCAGCATCTCCTTAGGAGGTGGAAGATTTCTCAAGGGGGCAGGAATTTGTGGTCTCATTCTTTTTTTTTTTTTTTTTTTTTTTTTTTTATTATATATATATATATATATATATATATATATATATATATTTTATAATATTATCCCTTGTATTCATTTTTCCAATTTACCCCCCCTCCCTCTATTCCCTC
Organism: Sminthopsis crassicaudata; assembly: GCF_048593235.1. Lineage (NCBI taxonomy): Eukaryota > Metazoa > Chordata > Mammalia > Dasyuromorphia > Dasyuridae > Sminthopsis > Sminthopsis crassicaudata. Next base: position 21,426,252 of record NC_133622.1, on the reverse strand, counting down.
CCCCCGACGACAGGCAATACCATACATTTTACATGTGTTACAATATAGTCTAGGTACAATACATGTGTGCGAATATCATTTTCTTGTTGCACAATAAACATTAGAATCCGAAGGTACATGCAACCTGGGCAGACAGATATTAGTGCTAACAATTTACATTCACTTCCCAGTGTTTCTTCTCTGGGTGTAGCTACCTCTGTCCATCATTGATCAACTGGAAGTGAGTTGGATCTTCTTTATGTTGAAGATTTCCACTTCCATCAGAATACATCCTCATACAGTATTGTTGTTGAAGTGTACAGTGATCTTCTGGTTCTGCTCATTTCACTCAGCATCAGTTGATTTAAGTCTCTCCAGGCCTCTCTGTATTCCTCCTGCTGGTCATTTCTTACAGAGCAATAATATTCCATAACCTTCATATACCACAATTTACCCAACCATTCTCCAACTGATGGACATCCATTCATCCTCCAGTTTCTAGCTACAACAAAAAGAGCTGCCACAAACATTTTGGCACATATATGTCTCTTTCCGCTCTTTAGTATTTCTTTGGGATATAATCCCAGTAGTAGTGCTGCTGGGTCAAAGGGTATGCACAGTTTGATAACTTTTTGGGCATAATTCCAGATTGCTCTCCAGAATGGCTGGATTCTTTCACAACTCCACCAGCAATGTATTAGTGTCCCAGTTTCCCCACATCCCCTCCAACATTCATCATTATTTGTTCCTGTCATCTTAGCCAATCTGACAGGTGTGTAGTGGTATCTCAGAGTGGTCTTAATTTGCATTTCTCTGATCAGTAGTGATTTGGAACACTCTTTCATGTGAGTGGATATAGTTTCAATTTCTTCCTCTGAGAATTGTCTGTTCATATCCTTTGGTGGTCTCATTCTTAAAGGATTTTTTGGGGAGAGAAACTAATTGTTATCCATGCCATGTTGTCACAAGATGGATACCATCCATCTTAACATTGTCAGTAAAACTTTAAAGTTAACATATCTATGTAATCTCAAAACTATCAGTAACATTAGGTGTTCTGCTGGCCTTGCAAATATATGGTTTTATTTTGTTTTGTTTGTTTGTTGAAAACACAAACTGCTTAAATAAGTGGGAGGCAGACTGACCAAATGAATAGAGTTGCCTCCCAGTCATGATAGACAAGTCACATCTCTCACACACTGACAATTTTGAGATGACTTGAATACGTTAACAATCTGGCCCTATCATGACATGAAGAGTACCCCTTAAAAATCAGCCATTTTAAACTTAAAAAAATAGACTGTATATGTGGAAACTCTGGGACTATGAGCCATTAGTCAAGCCAAAGACATAGCTCTGTAATGGACACAATTTTTAGCTCTAATAGTAGCTACTGTAGGTGAATTGAGCAAGTAATACTTATATATTTTTCCCTTTTGACTGGTTAACAAGCAGTTGGATTATTCACCCTTTGGTTTATGTCCTGTGTCCAGCTGGAGATGAAATGTTTGGTTCTAAAATGGTTGAAGTACCATGGGCTTGCTAGAAAGCTGTTGGAAAAGATTCTTGAGTACTTTACCTTTGCTCTCTCTCTTGCTTTTAGTTCCTTAAATGTGTATCTCATAAAAATGAGCCACTCCATCATTTACCCTTGTTAAGCCATTCCATCATTCCCTTCCAGTTTGCTCTAGCATCAACTTAATACAAGGTATCCTTATTGACCAACTGAAAGTCTACCCTCACTCATTAAAATTATCTCTGATCAATACAAAGACATTACTGACATTGCAGCCCCATAAGCTTGGTGATGTATCCCTACTTAAGAAGCCAGAGAGAAAGCCTCTAAATCATTTTCTCTTTACACCTTTTGAAGAAGCCAGACAAGATATGAGTATCACTGATGTTCATCTCATCCAGATCTGACCTCTTCTATACTTGCTGGAGAGCTAAGTGCACTGCCTTCAAAAAAGTACTTTGATGTGATTAACAATTTTCTTTATGCATATTTTATAGACGTAATATCAATGTCTATGTATACATACACAATAAATATATAAAATACATATAGGCGCACACACATATGTATGTGTGTGTCTATATTTTTATTGTGTATACATATATTTATATATATATATATATATATATATATATGTAAACATATATACAACACATATTTCCTCAGATAAATTTGAAAATACAATGAATTACTTCCCATTAAACAAAATTTAAATCCAAACCCTCCTTCTTTGGCAGGGACAGCTACCCTTTTTTCTGTATTAAGGCTGAAGATTTCATCAAAAAGCTGACTAGACCTTAAAAGGCTATCTATGAGTTATTACTAAAAGGGAATGGTCTTAATCTGTTGGGTCTGAAACTGAAAATGAAGTCTCATTGTTCTAAAATTAGAAAGAACAACAATTATGCTTTAATCTTACATTTCTATTATACTTGACTTTTCAAAGGGCTTTTACATGCTATTTCATCTTCACAACAGGATAGGGTAGATAAGATTATTGCCGTCAGCCAGAAGTGGATGTCTTAGAAATGAAAGGTTACAAAACTTAACCAGCTAGTAAAGGCCATGGTATTAAGCATTTCTTGGATATTGTGCTCTCCTTTAATATGTCTGGAGGATTTATGATGTTGGAGTCTAAGTGAATGAAACATCTATGCTTCTTTTTATAGAAAAAAAGAAAGAATATTGCATTCAGTGATATGTGTATATGTTAAGGTGCTACTTCAAAGAGCCTGGGTTAACTCTTAACATGCTCAAATTAGTACCTCTTATGAATACAGAGAAAAGTAGCAACGAGAGAGGAAGTTCTGGATGGAAGGTTAGTTTAAGACAACATCTTAGAACTTCCTCACCCTGAACAAGAAGTGGCTCAATTTGCAGCACTCATTTTCAAGGAAATTAGCCGGGGGAGCCAGAATGAAAGCACTATAATTCAACTTAAGAACCAAGGGTTACAGACACCAGGGGAACTGCTCTTACTGTGACAAGTAGGAGATGTGCTATGTTTGTCTTCCTGCCTAAGGTACTTAACAATTATATTTGTTATAAGAGATGAAAAGGGAATTGAGCAATTCTTTTCTATATTGCCTTATTAAAGAAAATGCAGTAGTCCTAGACAGAATCCAAGAAGGAAATCAGAAAAAAAAATTCTATTGAAACCAATGTCAAGAGGTTGGAGATTAGAAGAGAAAAACAGAAAAGAAAGTCACAAAGAGAAACCACATTTGTAGTGTCAAAGGATAGGTATAAAATATATCTGTGAAGGACAATTATAGAGCTTTAAAATAGATTCTCTTCCCCATCTAGATTTCTTGGGGGAAAAAAAAGTGGATGTTATTTTGTCTACTGAAAAATAAGAGTAATCCTTGGGCAGGTTCATAAATCTTATTATTTAATGAACAAGAAAGGATGTGTCATGGTAGTTATAGTTTTTTGCTAAGATATGTAGAGCTGTATTTTTTTAGAATGGATAGGACTAAGTACAAGAACAAGAACAACATAACTTTTTTATGATAATTTGGACATACCAACTACTACCTCAAACTCCTTAGTGACAGGGGATAAAATTATAGACCCGAAAGAGACTCATAATGCAATTCTAGTGACTTTGCGTGGGAAAATAATGAACTTGAGAAAAGGAAAAGAACAAAAAAATGGATATTTCTTGGACACAATTAAACTGGTAGTATCATTAGCCTTCTTCTAATTGAAGATCATAACCTTAGAAGAGAAAGTGAAAAATAAAAATACATCATCTAAGAATAGAATTCAAAGTTGTTGGTCTAAGGCTATGTTAACGACCTTCATCCCTGTGCAAAGATGGGTGTCTGGAAAAAAACAACCACCACCATTGCCACTGCCACTGCCATTATTGCCATTGCCACCACCACTACCACCACCACCACTACCGCACATGTTTTTTTTAGGATTCTTTGTGGTCCATAAGAGTGTATATATCTATATCTATATCTATATCTATATCTATATCTATATCTATATCTATATCTATATATATCTATATAAAACAATCTGTATTTACTAATAATTAATAAGCATTGTCATCAAGGGGAGGGAGTAGAGGGAGGGAGGGGATAATTTGGAAAAATGAATACAAGGGATAATGTTATGAAAAATTAATCATGCATATATAATGTCAAAAAATTTTATAAAAAAATAAAAAAAATTTAAAAAAAAAGATCTTTTGGAAAAAAAATTCCTACTCCTTCACTTTAAAAAAAATTTCTCTGTATGGAATTATACAAGTCCATTTAATATCCTGGTTACTCTCCTCTAGAATTACTCTTGGTTGCTTAATTTGTTTTCCAGAACTGAACATAATACTCAAAATATAGTCTCTCCAGAACAGTGCAGCTATTATCCTCATTTCAGACACTGATTGAATCAACTTTTTTTTGGCCACTACATCATGTGACTAACTGATGTTAAACTATACCATTTAAACCCCCAGATCTACTTGTATGAGCTACTGTTGACCCATTTCTCCTTATTCTGAGTTTATTTGGCTAATTTTTAAAAATATAAGTTTAAGTTTTTGCTTTCCTCCTAATTTGTTTTTTAACCATGAAATTATGATCAATTATCTAATTTTTAACATGCAAAATAGTAACAAAACTGCTCATTTTTTGAATTTCTTTTGTTCTTTTTCTGTATATTCCAATTAAAGTTTATTTTACTAGATTTAAATTTTTGTTTTATCCTATTTATATCATCTAGAATCTGAGTTATGTGTCATCATTTACCATAGCAATGTAGTAGCAAAATAAATAACAATTTACTTCTGAAAAAAAAAAAATTAATAGGCATTCTCAGGTCTCTTCTATCTTTAATTCTTTTCCCCCCACTGTTTTTCTTACTAGTTATTTGGTAATGCTCCTTTTAATATCATGTTTTCTATTTTTATTTGGACATATCTTCCCTTATCAAAATTTTATTGATTAGGTGATAAGATTCCAGCTACATCTTTTCTTTTACTGTCTATGAAAGATGTAGTCTGAGTCCATATGAGCCATTTAAAGGACACTGGACTTTTCCCAGAAGAAAACAGGTCATTCAACAATAGAATCTTTTTATAAGCACATTTTTTTGATACACAAAAATAAATAAAGGACTAATTAAACACATGGGGAGCATAAGGAGGAGATCAAAGGGAAGAGATTTCTATGTCAAGGATAAGTCTGATTCACAATCACCACAAATAAAAAGATACAGCTGGGTCACAGTCATGGGAGAGTTTGCCTTTCAGCTACAGAGGAAAAACCATCATTTCTCTACCCAGAGGATCTTCAGATTGTTGTGAGAAGTTCCAAATAAACAATCTTGGGAAAGCATTCTGTGGCCTGCCAGCCAGATTATGCTACCATAGTCTGATCACTCTTCTTAGTTTGTTCTAGGAATGCTTGTGGGACTCTGTTGCACATAACAGAGCAATTTCACTTTTTTGGATAAGGGAAAAGAATTTTTTAATGGAGAGATGTCTTATTTAGGTCTGACTGATTGTTTTCCTGCCTCTGATAATCATCAGAGGGAATGCTAGAGATTACTTCAAAAGCTGGACAATTCCACCATGAATGATTCCAGAAAATTTCAAAATTTTCACAAAGGAAGATGAGGAATGCTTAGAGCAGAGATAGTTTGCTGTATATACAGTGTATAGTAAATATTGTATACAAGTAGATGAGTGATGCAGGGAATAGGGCACTGGGTCTGGAGTGAGGAAAACCTGAATTCAATCCCAGCCTCAGACACTTATTGCCTATATGATGTGACATTTGATTGTCACAGTGTCCTTCTGTAAATTAGGGATTATAATAGCACACATTTTCCAGGATTGAAATGAGGATCAAATGAGCTAATGTTCATAAACTTCCCTACAAACCTTAAAGCAGTATAAAAATGCTAACTATTGTTATTATCCTTATGGAGAGAAATAAAAAATACAACAGACTGCCAAAGGAAGTAGTAGATTCTCTATCATCATACTTAAAGGAACTAGATGACTAGATGACTACTTGTGGGTATTAGAGAAAGGTTTCCTAAATTTCAAAAAGTCCCAAGAAAAGGCAGGAATGAAACAGAATTGCTGGCTTTAGGAGACAATACAAATTCCTCTTTTCTTCCCTTTCTATTGTCCACTTGTTAGAATCTGTATTTTCTTTCAAAGCTTCAAAGAAACTTTCAAAGTGCCAAATTTTACAAGCTTTCCTTAAAACCTTAGAGAATAGGGTCTTTTTTTCTATGTTTATATTTATATCAATAGTGATATATGTTTATATATATTCATATATATATTTTATATATATAATATATATTATATATAACATATATATATATATATATATATATATATATATATATATATACATAGCCACAAGTGCTATTTCATTCAATTGAATATAAGCTTCTTAAGGGCTGAGAATATTTCATTTCTGTGCTTATATCCTGAGGACCTTACTCAGTCCTAGTAGGTTCTTAATATAGAGTTATTCGGAATTGTTTCAGCCAAGGCTATATGATCATTTCTCCAGAGACTGGAGAGGAAATTAGTACATTGTATAGAAGGTTGGATTAAACTTATATACTCTTTCATCTTTAAAATTCCCTGATGTTGATTTCTTCTCTTCAATGTACACTATGATGCTGCAAGAACCTGAAAGAAGGCTGGTGTAGAAATAGCTCTGATCCATCTATTTTAAGAGCCTGTTGAATAAGGGAGGGGGGAACTTCCCGATAAAAAAGATGCTCTATAAAGTGGAAACCTACAAAAATGCTGTACCCCAGAACACAACTGTGGGGTATAGTTTCTGAGATCTGGTTTTCAATCTTGAGAGAACAGAACTATGAACTAGCCAGCTTTAATGCTTTCTTTTTTCCTTTGGCATAAGCTGAAAATGATTAGAGTGTTTTTTTAATAGGACAAGCATTGATGTAATAGAACTTGTACAGTACATGGGAGAAGTTCTTTCAGAAGCATGTTATTTTTTTTAATTCGCAGATGTTAGCTGTTTTCACATCAAAATAATGATGTTAGTCATGAGTTTCCTGGAAAAGCATTTTTAAAAGCTTTTGAGCAGATGAGATGGGAGATGTGTTCTTTAGAGCCAAATGAAAAGAGGCAGGTTTTCAGTAGAATATCATAAGAAGTAATTCTTTGGCAGTGGCCCTTGAACAGAAATTGTAAGTGGCAGCTGAAGATTTGGGTTTTAAAGAAACTGGCAGAGTTACATCTTAACCTATAAGGAGAGAGAAGCATCAAAGGACTAAAAAGATCATTTAAGAGGTGAAAACCTCCTTCCTCTGCTATCTCTTCTTTTCCCTTGACCCAACCCAGCTTGAGCCTGACCCTTCCCAGTTTCTTTCTGCTTGGACAGTTCTTTACATCAAATTCCTGGTACTAACAAACAGAAAGAAAATTAAAAGGATTTACAAAACTGGAAAAAAATCTTTACAGTCAGTATTTCTGATAAGGGTCTCATTTCTAAAATATATAAAGCACTGTGTCAAATTTATAAGAATACGCGTCATTCCCCAATTGATAAAAGATGAAAGGATACGAATAGACAATTTTCACTGACAAAATGAAAGCAATTAATAGTTATATGAAAAGTTAAACCCCTATTGATTAGAGAAAAACAAATAAAAACAACTCTGAAGTACTACCTCATACCTCTCAGATTGGCCAAGATGACAGGGAAAGACAATGATAAATGTTGGAGGGGATGTGGGACACTAATGCATTGTTCCTAGAGTTGTGAAATGATCCCACTGTTCTGGAGAGCATTTTGGAACCATGCCCAAAGGGCTATCAAATTGTGCATGCTCTTTGATCCACCAATGCCATTATTGGGTCTTTATCCCAAGGAAATCACAGAGGAAAGCAAAGGACCCACATGTGCAAAAATGTTTGTAGTAGCTCTTTTTTTTGTGGTAGCAAAAAGAGTTGGAAAAGGAGTATATGTTCACCAATTGGGGAATGATTGAACAAGTTGTAGTATATGAATGTAAAAGTGTATTAGTGTTCTATAAAAATGATGAACAAGCTCATTATAAAAAGGCCTGAAAAGATTTACATGAACTAATGCAAAGGGAAACAAGTAAAACTAGGAATATATTGTACACAATAATAGCAAGAATGTGCGATGATCAACTATGAAAGACTTGATTCTTCTCAGAGATTCAGTGATCTAAAACAATCCAATAGATTTTGGACAGAAAATACCATCTGCATCCAGAAAAAGAACTAAGAATACTGAATGTAAGTAAACACATGCTTTGTTCACTTCTTTTTTCTGTTTTTTAAATCTCTCCCATGGTTTTTCCCTTTTACTCTGATTTTTCTACCCCTACATGGTTCATAAAGCAGTATGAAAACTAAATACATTTACCACAATATCAAAAAAAAAATCCTGATACTTTTGCTCAGATGCTGTCAAGTATCCATTCTTTAGAGTGATGATTGCTCTTTTCTGCCTCCCTATCTTCCTCCAATCTGCCACTCTACCTTTGCTAAGAAACACACACACACACACACACACACACACACACACACACACACACACTAGTTTGAAGAGGAAGAATTAACATACTCTTTTCTCAAAGGCACAGTCTATGCTCCATATCTTATCTATAATTATGCCTCTTCTGAAAGTATCTTCTCAATACAACCTGAATCCATTTGTTCCTGTCTTACTGTCCATGGTACTATTCTTACATCTTCCCTGTAGCCTCTGTTCTTTTGTAGATGCCCTAGTTAGTAACTCCTTCTCTGCTTCCTCCTTTACCTCTAGACTATCTTAACTCCCAGTTCTTTAATTCAGTAATACATTTTAGGAGCATAGCAACAACTGTAGCTGATAACATTTATGTTATATATATATATATATATATATATATATATATATATATATATATATATATATATATATATATATATATATATATATATCATATATGTGATATATGATATATAAAAACATATACATATATGTTTGGGGAGTGAAGGAGGGAAGGAAGAAGAAGGAGAGAGAGGAAGAGAATTCTGACCAAGTCCAAAAGAAACTGTAATGCAATAGCATCTTCTTTAAATTTTAAGTAAGCCAATTTGGACACATAAAGTACATAGGAGATTCCATATATACAATATACAGATATATACATATGTACATATGTATAGATGTATACATGCATGTATATTATACACACTTACACATACATACATTCATATGTATGTATTATTTTGGGACATTTAGTTCAAATTAGACCTCAGATTTCTCATCAATAAAATAAAAGAGCTGTGCTAACTGATCTGTCCTTTAAGACACCAACCAGATTCAGGATTCCATTTCCCAAATAGTGGTTTGAGATAGCACCAAGAAGAATGAACAGGGAAGTAGAAAGGAGTGGATAGAAGAGAGAAATTCATAAAATATTTGGATCAAAAATCTCTTCTCAAGCTGGCACCTTTTTTGTCATATTAAAAGGATAAAAGGAGTTATGAAATTTGGTTCTATTTTCATCCCTTCTCTGAGCTTCTGGATGACACTGAGATGATCCTTTAATCTCTACCTGTTTTTAATTTCTACATCTATGAAATGGAAACCATGTGACTGATCATTGAGACCTTTTTTGTTATTTAACAATGTAATTGTTGTACATGTGTGTATATGTATGTATAACGTGTATATCATATATATACATATATATATATATATTATATTTAAATAGAGTTATCTGGATGGCACTCAGAGGTTAATTGATTTCTATAAGGTGACATAGCCAGTATTTAGACTGGCATTATACCATTTCTTTCTCTTCTTTTCTTCTTTCTTCTTCTTTTTAAATTTTTGGGGTGTATTTACTTTTATAAGATTTCGATGGTCATTTGTTTTCTCCCACTCTCTTTTCCCTTCCTTTTTCTCCCCAAGAGCAGGAAGCAATCTGACATAGGTTATAAACACCACATCTTCTTGAGTTGGAGACCAGTTTTCTATCTACTATGGTGTGTTCTCAAAGTGTGGTATATATACTCCTTAGAATTCCAAAGATCCTTCCAGGGATTCCATGAGATTAAAACTAATTTTAGAATAATACTAAAATGTTTCAATTTCTCATATTTTGGTAAATAGCAATTGATAAAACTCATATTGACTACAGAATAGTCAGTATATGTAGGAAGGCAGGAAGGGAAGGGAAGAGAAAGCTAGACAAGACAAAATAAGAAAGAATGGAAGTGATAAGAAGAGGAAAAAAGAGACAAAGAATCTGAGCTACTTTTAAAAGCAACCAAAGAAGACAATAAAAATGAGATATAAATTCTTGGTTTTTCCATAGTCATTGAAATACTCACAAGTAAAAAGGTTGATCAATTGTTTTTAATGTGTTGTGATCTGGTTTGCATTTTTGTGGGGGAAGGGGAAGGGTGAGAAGGGAAGAGAACCTTCAAAAAATGGCAAAAATTAACATTTTTAAATGCCTCTAAATAAATACTTGTCTTGTTTAGTTAATTACTAGACTTTTATGTACTAAAAGTGAATTTAATAAACTAAGAAATGAGATATTAACAAATATTAGCAAATGAAAATATTAACAAAAAATGCAAGAAAACATGTTCATTCACTTAAAGGTGCTTCAGAATCTGTTTACTTTTATAAGGGATTATCAGTAAATCAGTCATGATAGAAGCTCATTTCACTGTTGAATCTCTTCCAACTTCTTAGTTCAGTGAGGATATACCATTTATTTTGGTTCTCCTTCTTTCCACAAAAAGAACACTGACTAATAAGTGTAGTAATATTTGCTGTTGCACTTAGAACATATTTTGAGTAACACAATTCAGGATGGTTTAATTTTTGTTAAACTAACATTTCTTTTCCCTTTAAAAATCATTGGCTAGTTTCTTTTTCAGATAAAAGAGGGTATAATAATACAATCATATAATTATTTTATTTTCCCAACTATAGTATATAAATATAAAAATGTATAAATTCATGTGTATACTATATATATATATATATAATACATATGTATACAAATACAATCATGTATACATATAGCTCTCTGAAAATAGGCATTTCCTTTTTTTTAACATACTTTTCAACTTTTTCTCATAGACTCACTTTATGTATAATTGTAAATACATATAATATATATATATATATATACTTCACAAGTAAAAAAGGTTCATCTTTTTAAAAAATGTATTTTGACCTGGTTTGTATTTTCTGGGAGGAGAATAAGGAGACAATCTTCAATTATAAATAAATATATATTTCACTTATACAGAGAAATTAATTAGCTGGTTGTTGTCCTTTCTTCTCGAAGAGGACCAAAATGATATTGCTATGTTGGAGTCGAGTTTCAGTATGTTCGACTATCACTGATTAGACCAATAAGAGCTTGGAGTGTTCTGCCACAAATCAGACAGAAAAAGTCCACGTGAACATTTGGGGTGTTTCTGGGTCTGAGATCTATATATTTATATTTATATTTATATTTATAGCTTAATATGTTTTGAAAAAGTATAAAATCATTTTGTACAATTGTTTTTCTTTTTCTCCACAGAGAAGCACAACATGATATTTTTAAGAGAGATCTGGCCACAAAATTATCATCAACTGTATTCAAGATCACCTCTGACACAATCTGGCTGAATAATAGATCCTAAACAAGTGTATTTATCTCTCAGTGTTTTAGGTAACTTCCTAACGATTTCAAATTATAGAGAAGATGCTGACAACATCGGCAAGAGAAATTTCTTGAACTGGGAGTTCTCTAAAACAATAAAATCATGGGTTTAGTTTCATTGTTGATATACTAACATATGGCTATCAATATATTAATTGCAGATTTCTTCATAGTTGATTTTTTTCTTTACTCATTGAAGACACTGCTAAACATGATAATCAAATTTTCCCTGAAATGATGTGACTTGATGTTTAGGAGGATATAGTGAAAGCAACTGCCAAATTTTATTTGCTTCTACAAAGCAGTCCTTTTATTCATCTTCCTTTTGTGTTGCTTTTGTCTTTTAAACTGATTTATCATCAAAATGTTAATATGGACAGGCTTCAGTTTTTCACCCAGTGTTAATTGTTGGTCATTGGATAAAAAAGAAAAAAAAGAAACTCACATTCAGATTACCTATAGTTTATCATAGACATAGATTATTAGCATCCGTTATTCCCATTTTTGCCACTCTTTCATTTTCACTCTATGAACAAGTTGGGGAGGAACACAGCAGACTGAGACAATTTTTGTTTCCTTTCTTTAATAAAAGGCAACAGTTAAACAATTTATCACTACTGTTATGAACTCGTCTCCTAGTATAATTGTCACAGAGCTCTGGTCTGGATGATGGACCCATTCCTTGTAAGAGCACCTATAATGATATATGTGTCTCCTTTGTTTGTTGAAATGCATAAATAAGAAGAGGTTTGTGTTTGGTGCCTTGGTTTTTAGGATGACATGGAGTGGAGGTAGAGTGAAGAAAGGGAGGAGATGACACAGGATTGAGTTTTGTTTTTGAAGATGAGATTTCATACTCAGCTTTCCTTTTTTTCTTCAGAAATGTTTAAAAGTTTTCCATTTCATTGAATATTCATTTGCTTTTTGAAGGATTATACTATTTTTCTGGATAACTTATTCTTGGTTATAATGTCAGCTCTTTTGCTTTTTGGTATACTGTACTCTAAGCCTTTGCTTCTTTAATATGGTAGCTGCTGAATCTTGTATGATCCTGACTGTGGCTCCTTAGTATTTGAATGTTTTTTTTTTTATTTTTTTTTGGCTGCTTGCATTATTTTCCCTTTAACCTGGGAGATTTGGAATTTGCCTATAATATTTCTGGGAGTTTTCATTTGAGCATCTTTTTTCAGGTGGATTCTTGATTATTGGTGGGTTCTTTCCATTTCTATTTTGCCCTTTGCTTCAAGGATATCTAGTGGTTTTCCTTAACCATTTTTAAATATGTCTAGGTACTTTCTTTGATAGTGGCTTTTGAGTAATTCAGTACTCCTTAAATTATCTTTTCTTTAACAATTTTGCAGGGGTTTTTTATTTGCTTGTTTTTGTTTTGTTTTGTTTTGTTTTTTACTATTGGATAGTTTCCATTTTTAAAAACATGTTTTTCTTTTTTTTTTTTCTTGCAATCTCATGGAATCATTTATCCAATTTTATTTTTAAGGATTTATTTTCTTCACTTAGCTTTTGTTCCTTTCCCCCCCCCATTTGGCCCATTATGCTTTTAAGGTGTTATTTTGTTAAATTTTGATTGTGTTTCTTTTTATTCTCCTCCCCCCACACTAATTTTCTTCTCTTGCTTTCATTTCCTTGCCTAAAATTTCCTACTCCACTCAATTTTTAGTTCTTCCAGGAATGTTTGTAGAACTTATATCAAATTCACACTTTCCTTTGAGTTTTTGCTTATACTTTTGACTTTCCTGCCTTCTTCTGAGCCTGTGTCTTGATCTTTTCTATCATGATATACTACCTCTTAAAGGTGAGTTTCTCTTTTTGTTGTTTGCTTATTTTCTACCTTATTTCTTGATTTGGAAGGTTATAATAATGCTGGGTTCTGGTTTTGGTGTGTGGGTGGATTTAGGACTATTGTCTTAAGGTTAAAGCTTTTTCATGTTGCTGTTTTCAGAACTAGTTACTTCTTGATTTTTGTTTCATTTTTTTTAAACTGCTTCTAAGGTGTTGAGATCCAGGGAGAGATGTGGTCACTTCTCTCTTTGAACTCTGATATGTTCCCAAGAAGGGTCTCTGATCACTTGAGAGATTTCAATACATACTTTTCCTCAATCTACCTCTCTCCCCCCAATCTTGATACTGGAAACAATTTGGTTCTTCAAAATCTTCATCCCCTGAGGTCAGAAATATTTACTGTTCCTCAGAATTTTCATGCTTTCCCAACTGAGAGTGCTCCTTTCAGCCCTTGAACTATGACCCAAAAGTGGGTATAGGCAACAGGATTGCCCACCAATGTCTGATCCTGCATCCAGTATTACATCATGGTATTACAGGAAAACCACAAAATCTTAATAATAAGTTGCCATGTCCCCTTATGGCTCCTAATTTGAGAGTTCCAATGCTCCTTCTGCTTCTGTCATCACCCCCCAGTCTGACTTAGTCTCCTGCCCCATGTCACAGATAACGTCTTCCAATCTCCATGGTTGTTTTCAGCTAGAATAAGTGTCCCATTCTGATCTTTTGTTAGCTTTGCCACTCCACAAATAAATTCAAGTGTTATTTTATAGTTGTTTGTGGTCAGATGCTAGGATAGCTGAGTACTTCTCTATTATACCATCTTGACTCCATCCCTGGCTACTTTGGGTTCCTTTCCCTGAGTCCAGAGGACAGAACAGAGAAGATGATTTTCTAGCCTTGATGACAACTTCATGAATTTGAGAAGTAAGGAGTTCTTGGTAAAGGTGCCAGTTCCTCATAAAAAAATATCTCCATAGTGAGATTTTGGAAATGACCACAGACCAGAAGTAAAAAACACCAGACATTTTCTTGGCTTGCCAAAATATATGAAAATTGACAGTTGCTCAAGCAGTGAAAAATCAAAGTAAAAATGAAAAACTATTGAGCAATCTAAAAAAAATTCATGTTTTAATGTTTTAAAAGTAGTATATGAATGATTAATCTTTGCAAACAGTTTTAAAGAGTACATAATTCTACAGTTAATGATTGATTGAAAGTTACAGAAAGTAACATTTTAAGCATCTAAACTTGCTCATTGATATACATTATATATTCAAATATATAAAACAATACATAGTATATGTAATATCATATATGCATGTATATGTCACATTCATAGATATATACAATACATATATATTACATGATACACACATATATATGCACATATATATATATATATTCACACACATATTTAATTGAAGGTATATTCATCCTTATAGGCTCTCCTCTAACACATTTGTTAAAATTACACACAGAAGATACAATGACAGAGAACTGTGATCAAAGAAACTAGTCACTAAGATCAAGTGAAACATTATACAAAAAGATATATAATTGCCAAAGGTATTTACCATTTTCTTGGGAAATGTCTTGCACATAGTTCAAAGAGAAAAGATTCACTATTAATGTGGGAGTTCATCAAATGCTACAGATCAAATGAGATCATATTTTAAAAGCTCCTAGCATCATGGTTAGCATGTAGTAGGGATTATATAAATGCTTATTCTCATTCTCATTCCTGTGTTCCTTTAGGAGATTGATACTGTAATGACAGCCTCAGGTTTCAACATGTTTTAGGATCCCCACAATTTGATCAATCTCAATTTTAAAAAAATGATTATCCTAAAAACCTATACAGATAAATAAATGGATGGGAAATGTCTTCCTTCCTTTCCCTCCACAAAATGCATTTGGTTGACCAGACCTACAAATTAGTATACCATTATATACCTATATCAACATATTTAGACAAAACTAATCTCTTTTTGTAGAACAGAACTCTGTCTCTGTCTCTCTCTGTGTACATCCAAACACGTATTGATACATGAATGTATGTAGATAATAGATAGATAGATATAGATATAGATATAGATATAGATATATAGATATATGTATGTATTATGGGACATTGTAGATCAACAATGAATTATGACCAGGATTTAATCTCAGGAAAAGATCAGAATGAATGTATGAAACTGGAAAATGTTTTCAATGCTATCAAGATATCCTCAGTAGACAAGGCAAAAACAAACAACAACCAACAAACAAACAAACAAAAACCCCTCAATTATAAATGTTCTTAAGTAATGGAGTTTGTTTGCTAATCAGGAACTAACAAAGTTTGCAAGGAATCAAATTACAGGTGACCCAAACAGAAAAGGAATCATATTCATATATGGACTCATATATCATAATAGGCAGCATGATATAGTGGGGAAAGTGTCAGATTTGGAGCCAGGAAAAACCAAATGTATTATAAACACATACTATACACATGCAGACACTGTAGCTTTTCAAAAATGGTGGACATAATTTTTGGATAATATCAGTTTTTTTTATTAATAACACCAGTATTTTAATTAAAAAAATGGTCATTTGGTTCACTCTTTTTTAGACCAAAAACTATTTTTTGTGCTCGGAAGTATAAGTATTCTCTAGGATGGCAATCAACCCTGATTGCTTAACAATTAATAAGTGAATGAATAATACAGTGAGGGGCTAGACCTGGACTTTAATTATGTCATCCCCTTTTAAGTTCTTTCTCCCAGGCTCAGACAATGTATACAAAGAATTTATGATCCATCCAAATATGAGCGGAGCATAAAGGCTACCCGACCTGGGTGAGGTCTAGGTAGAATAGAAGGTTAGCTCAACCTTCAGAGACTGAATTTTTAAGAGCAAGACTTTGGAAAAAAGGAGGAACTCTGAACCTTTCCAAATCATTGATTATTAAAATCATTTCTCTCAATATATACATAGAGATGAAATAAATGATGTGAATTCTAGCATCAACTGTCCAGATCCAGACCAATATATACCTATCACTTTGTATAATGAATGTTTGTGCCTTCCTGGAAATTTTCCATAGGACAGACTGTACAATTTTTTTTTCTATGAGACTTAATCATAATCTAAAGACATGATTGATACAGATTTTCTTTTCAGAGGCTGGTAAGAATTGCCATTTAAGTCTTACTGCTCTCTTAGTAGAGCGAAAATACATATAAAATACAATACCAGATTTCTTTTCCTTATGGTAGCAACCAAGTCCCTGATATCACTGAGCTAAGTTAATCTGTGAGTTACAAGAAAATTTTAACTCACACACCTGCAAATTCACATATTTTTACATTTGGGCTAAATTCTATAAAATTTGTGCATTATGTAACAAAAGAAAATCAAGATATGCAAATAATTCTACCCTGAAAATATAATAACCATCACATCTTTAAATTAAAATAAAATAAATCAAAGCTTTGTAAATAAACTGGGGTAAAAGAAGAGAAAATTATCTTTCACAGGGATTCCACCCAATATTTTAGTGACCTGGCTATAAATCTTTAAATATTGAGCTGATACCAAAAAAAAAGGTCATCAGATATCACTCACTAGCATTGCATCTGTTTTTTTCCCAGTCATACATCTCTTTAATGGCATCCATTATCTACTTTGTCTGAAGGAGGTTTTTTAGGAGGCAACCCATCATTTGTTTTTCCCTGTTGCCCAAATACTAGGAAATACCTACATTTCTGATTCTTTGACATGACAAAAGAGCTGATAAATATTATTCTGGAATCACTGAGTCAAAAAGATATTCAAAGTTTAGTCATTTGAGAGGGATAATTTTAAACTGCTTTTTAGAACACCTGGGCCAATTCACAGCTCCAGAAACAGTGAATTAGTAGGCAGATCTTCCTACATCCCTATGACATTTATTATTTTCATTTTTTTTTGTTAGCTTCCTTCTATGGATATGACATAGATCATTAGAAATGTTTTAATGTGCATTTCTCTATTAGTGATTTAGAACATTTAAAAATATGGCAATTGAGAGCTTTGAATTATTTCTTTGAAAACAGCCATTTTATATGTTTGTGTCATTTATTCATTGAGAAATATTTTTTTCCTATGAATTTAAACCAGTACCTTATATATCCTGAAAATCATGCCCTTGTCATATGAGCCTGCTACAAAGACAATTTCCATTCAGAACCAAAAGAAGAAAAACAAAATAGAAAGATGAGTCTTTGTTCTCAAAAGTATAGTGTCTGCCCCCTTGTTTAATTCTGTGGCAAGTTCATTTTCTAAAAGTAGTTCCTGTCCAAGACACCAATTCTATGGACGACCAAGGAACCGCATACTACAGTCTGATTTTTTTCTTTTAATATCTTTCCTTCCCTGAACTCCCCTGAAGAAGGGATACTTCAATGCTTTCAAGACTATGTCACATCCTGCACAGATTTTCCCAGTCTATCTGACCAATTTGACTTCCTCTTTCAAATTTCATTTTCTTAAGGGTAATTTTAAAAATGTATAGTATATTACATGGGCCCGAGGAGTAGGAGTAGTAAATTTTTTTAGAGGATTGTGTAGTGCTTTTGAGGATCCAAAGTTGCTCTAAAAATAGATATCTATATTCAACATTCAGATTTTCTTCTGGAGATGCTTTATGGCTGTGAACATTGGGAATACCAAAGTTTTTGAGGAATTAAAGTTATGGGTTTACAAAAGGCAATGAGGAAATCCACAGTAGATGTCACCAGGCTGCACATATTTCCAATAATGACCTACGTTTATGAAATGATTCCATGATTATTTATATATACATATATAAAAACACACATATACACACATATTATTGGGTAAAGATGAGGTACAAGTAAGGAATAACAGCCATACTGCTTAAGTTAAGTGCTAATACTCATAAAAAGCAAAAATATGAAGAAAGGAAAAATCTCCAGCCTATTTAGGGGAGATTTTATGGGAGACTATGTACAAGAATGAGAAAATCAGAAGGGATTGATTGGTGGAATTGCAATCAGCACTGAAGGAAGAACTATTCACATCAATCAGGCTCGTTTTATTTAATGAAAAGCAGAAAATGTTGTCCTTCTCTTTTTTCATTTGTTGACTTGCTTTTGAAATGACAACAATGATGCAACATGGAAACCTTGCTATAATCTTGTCTTCTCTCCCTTTACGGAAACTCAGGAACTTTTAGTTGTTGTCACAAACTCTACAGTCTGCTTTAGCTGTTCAAGAGACTTTTAATTCTTTATCACATATATTTGGAAGTGGCAGGACTCCTGGAAGCCTGATCAGAGAAACATATTTTGCTCTTAACATCTCCCTATCATCTTTTATTCTTTACCTCTTCCTTCTCCCAGATTGATATAGAAAGATGGAGCAAAGCAGTAGAAAGTTCCTATGCTTAGATAAGTCTGGTGGTAGTTGAAGTGGAATTTAATCTAACAGAAAAGATATGATTGACTGGATGACCATATTACTAGTAAATAGTTGGATTTCTTTACTAAAGTTGAATTTCCCAAAGGTTACAAAAATATAAGTAGCTTTATTTTTTTTAAGCACTCCAATATTTTTGCACTTAGAGAATCTTCCCAAACAGAGCAACCAATTATTCATTCATTTCATAGCATTGCAATCAGCTCCAGGATTAATAAGAGAGGGAAAAAGGCTAGTCCTATATTAGATGACCCTCAAATCAAATTTATGATTGCATGAATCAGAGAAACATTTTTTTTGGTACTTCAGAACTGACTCTTCATTTACCTAAAGTACAACTCCATTTGGATGCCACATTAGCATCTCCAATCCAATACATCCCAAACTTGCCTTTTTTTTCCTCTCCTTCTTTTGATTTCATAATTTCTTTTCATTAACAGCATGATATAGCTGGTTTCCCATATTTAAGCCTCCTCTTTTTTATCTTTAACTCTTTTCTTTCCTTCTTATTAATTCCTGTGGAATCTAGTCCTGGGATACCATCTGTCTTTTCTATTTCTTCCACTACTTTATCTGCATTGACCATTATAATAATTTCCTATTAGATGCTTCTTCTGTGTTCCTTCTAATTTATCTTTTAAAGTGACTCCTTTCCTAACAGATTTTATCATTTCATATTTTTGTATTTCCTACTGAATAGAAAAAAAAAAATTTCCCCTAAAGTTCAATTTCCAACTTATTTTTGACTGTATACTTTCAGATATATCTCATTTGAAATTTTTCTTTCTTTTTAATGACTCTATTTTCCCAATTATGTGTAAAAATAGTTTTCAACATTTATTTTCGTAAGATTTTGAGGTCCAAATTTTCTCCACCTCCCTCTCTTATCTCCCCTTCCCCAAGACAGCAAGCAATCTGATAAAGCTTATACACATACAATCATTTTAAATATATTTCGATATGAGTCATGGTATGGGGGAAAAGTTAGAACAAAAGAGGAAAACCATGAGAAAGAAAAAAAAAACAACAAAAAAAGGAAAAAATAGTATGTTTCAATCATCATTCAGTCTCCACATTCTTTCTTTGTATGCAGATGACATTTTCCTTGTAAGTCTTTTGGAAATATCTTCAATGTTTATTTGATTATTGAGTTACTGAGAACAGTTAACTCTATGATAGTTGATCATAACAGTGTAGCTGTTACAGTGTGCAATGTTCTATCGGTTCTACTCATTTCATTCAGCACCAGATTTATGTCATGTTACAGTGTGCTACAAGCTCCAACCTCTAGACAAACTAGTCTACTATCTGGCCCAAATGCGTCCTACATTTTCCCATTTTGTTGATTTTTGTTGCCTTTACCTGAAAAGTATCTCTTACCTTTCTTGATCTGTTTATGTTCTTTAAGGTCTAACTCAGTGATTCGCCAGTGATTCCTTCCTAAGTCCCTTCTAATACATGACATTTCCACTCCCACTTCCATGGAAATCAGACATACCAGTTTTTTGATACCGTGAATGTCTAAAGATAGCTGTTGCATTTCGAGAGCAGAAGTAGAAGAAAATACCTATAATTTCCATTATATAGGGAATTTTTTTCTTTGCTAAAGCAATTGGGGTTGTGACTTGCCCAGGGTCACACAGCTAGGCAGTGTTAAGTGTCTGAAGCCATATTTGAACTCAGGTCCTCCTGACTTCAGGGCTGGTGCTCTATGTACTGAACACCAAGCTGCCCTTTTATAGGGAACTTTTGCATAAGGTTATTCCTACTAATATGGGTTGGTGCACTCTCTGTAAATTAGAGAATTTCTTTGAGCACTCAGTGGTTAAGTAACTAGAGTTATACAATCATTAAGGATCTGGGGCAGGATTTCTTCTTTCTTCACTTCTCTAAGAGCTTTGTTAATAGTACAAACAACCTTACTACTTAGCCTATTTTGGAATAAAAAATCAATTTCAGTTCTTCTGATGATTAACTTCAATTTTAGTCTCTGAACTCCATTAGAGTGCCTCACTCACTGGGTGGTTTCTTTATGGAGAATGAGAAAGCAGAGAAGAGTTGCAAATTGCTCTGTTGGAGGTAGAGTATGTGCAACAAGAATATCACAGTATAAGAAAAATGCTGAACAATTTCACTTACATACTTTTAATTGTTTTGCCTTGTGGCACAATTAATAATATGAATTTGCCTTCCTTAATCATAAATAAGAGATTCCAGAAACACCGAATGAACACTTGCTCTATGTCAGGCTTTATGCTTCGCTATAGGGACATAAAGACAAAAGTTGAAGTGTCCCAGTACCTTAAAATTTTACTCAATAGGAATAGTAGGTAGACAGATAAATACATACATACTATATAAGTAGGAAATACAAAGTAGAAGTTTTTAACAGTTGGAGCCATTGTTGTTCTGGATAAGAAAAGGTTTCTTGGAGAAGTAGGCAGTTGCGCTAAGCCTTGATTGAAATGAACTAGACATTCTGGGAAGAGATGGAAGGTGGGATGATGAGGACTGCATAGGAAATAGTTTTGTATAAATAGAAAATCTTTATATTACATATTTCTCCTTCTAGGGCCAACTCTGAAATACTTTCCTCTCTATCAGGAATTCTTAAGTTGGGGTTCCCTGATTCTGAAAAGTTCTGTGAATAGATTTCAGAGGATATGTGTACTTTTTGGAGACAAAATTATCCCTAAATTGACTTATTTTATTAGAGTATTTTATTTTGTGCATTTAAAAGGAGGATCCTGAAAAGGTCCATGGGCTTCACTAGGTGGCTTAATCTGGCAGGGGTTCTCCAACTATGGCCCATGGGCCAGATGTGGCTCACTGAGGACCTTTATGTGGTCTGCCGGGCAAATGGGCTGAGGGGCGGAGACAGAGTGTGAGATTTTGTTTTTACTATAGTCCGGCCCTCCAACAGTCTGAGGGACAGTGAACTGGCCCCCTATTTTAAAAGTTTGAGGACCACTGGATGGGTCCTTGATGCTTATACAATAGTGATCCTTAATCCAAATGTTCTTTGAATAACAGAGGAATGGCTACTTTTGTCCATCTCTGACTTTATTCCATTCACTTGGTAGTTTTTAAAAAAAACAATTCTAGTTTGTAAAGGACACTTTTTGGCTAGATTTGTTTTTTTTTAAAGATTCTCTACTTAATTAGTTCCTAACTGGACTAGAAAATTCTATAAATATACAAATAAGACCTCTTCCATCTTGAGATCACATATATATTTTATTTAAGTCTGATTCAGTCCCATAACTGATTGTTTTTACAATGTTTTTAAGATGAGAAAATCAAACCCAGCACGAGGAATCTGGAGAGCTGGTTTCTTTTCCTAATCATTTCCTGTCTATCTTACTTTTTTGGGAGGAAAAAAAAAAAATCTCTTATCTCCTCTGTGCCTTTCCTGTTCTGTAAAGTGAGGGAATGGATCAGATGATCTGAATAATTCCTTCCAGATATAAACTTCTATAAAAATGATCTTGTTTGAATTAAAACTTTGGTGACTTTTCTGGGAAGGTATGGGAGGATGGTGATTTAATCTCTAAATAAATTCGTGTTAAGATAAAACCCTAGATTCTAAGAGCAGTTTTTTTTCTTTTTCTTTTGGCAAATCTACAGCTAGACAAAGAGAATTGGTCTGAACATCTCTCCTTAAAAATAGCTTCTCTGGAACCTAGATCATTATTTTTGCTCTTTGAATCTCTCCTTTCTTTCGATATTTT
The DNA here is from genome assembly GCF_048593235.1 of Sminthopsis crassicaudata. Lineage (NCBI taxonomy): Eukaryota > Metazoa > Chordata > Mammalia > Dasyuromorphia > Dasyuridae > Sminthopsis > Sminthopsis crassicaudata. The sequence continues at coordinate 21,403,557 of NC_133622.1, read as the reverse complement.
GTTAGAAATGAGGTACCCGAAATTGAATGCAGTTTTCTAGGTGCAATACAACAAAATTGGATAGTGAGAAACTATTACCTTCCAGCTTCAAGATTTGATGCCTCTGGATGTGTAATCCAAACTCATAGAAGCTTTTTATATTACTATATCACCTGGTAAAATTTGTATATTATTCTAGGCACGGTTGTACCTTAGGTTTTTCTCTGCATTTCTTTTCATACTAAATATTTTGGTTTATCTGATCATTTTGTTCCCAATAAATTAGTTCATAGTGCTTGCTATGAATTTCATTGTGCGTGTCCCACCTTGCTAGTTTCTTCATGCTGACTATTTTCATGGCTATTTTCATAGTTTGGCTTGCAGTAATTATTAAAATGATATTACGGGGCTTTTAATGATTTCCCGCCCTCCACTAAAACAAACAAACAAACAAACAAACAAAAAAAAACAACCCTCAAAAAAACCAAACCAAAACAAACCAACAAATAAATCCTCAATTTTGTTATTTTTTATGAGCTTGTCCTATTACAGTTAAAGTTTACTTTTAGGGGAGAAATATGACATTGTTGTTTATATTTCAAAATGCAGTGGTGGTAAAAATCAACTGAGCAGAGCTGTGTTCTTAGAGCAAATGGCTGGTTGTGCTGACATGCTTCCATGAGCTCAGCAACTATCTTTAATTTTCTTGTGCAAACTGCTAAATAAATACAAGAAACAGCTTGAAATTATCTATGCATGATTGTCAAGTGAAGAGCCAAATAATTCATCTTTGCTTAGAAGAAATGCAAAAAAAAGTACATTTTGCTCTGATATTATAAGTGGTGAAATTAGAGTTTAAAGATACTCAATGAAATAGTTTGTGATCACTTCCCAATTTTCTTTACCAAATCTTGCTAGCTTTCTGTGTGTGAAAAAAATAAACCATCAATCCTCATGTTTTTACAAAGCAACATAGTAAGGATTGGACCATCATTATAATCTCTGAGTGTTTTAGTGTCTCTAAAAAGCAATATATAACTATTACAACGCCTTAGACAAAAAATTCATAGAGCACAAAGGGACATTAAAGACCAATTCCTTGAATGCTTTAATCTACAGATGAAGCAACTGTGGCTCAGATCTGGGACAGTAGTTAATAGGTAGCAGAGCGGGAATTTAAACTCAAATTTTCTGACATCAAATTTAATCTATATATTTTACATTAAACTCTCATTATCTTTTTTTCCTTCTCAAAATGACCTTCACAATTAAAATTGAAATAGAAAATAAATTCTAGATCATTTGTTCGCCTTTTTTTATACTTCTAGTGCTGGTGGTAATAAAAGGAAAAGATCAAAGAAGCTTCTTAAATTTAAATATGTGATTAATATTTTTATGGAATGGTGTGATTTCCTAAAAATAAAGCATGTCCCCTGTTTTATGAACCAATGAGTAAGTTTCTAAGTGGATATAACTATTTATTGAGAAAGATTATTGCATGGGAAAATGGGACATCCATTCCACCATCCCTATTATTTTCCAAATGGTACTTACTGTCTAGAATCACAGTCATTCTTAAACCTTAGATACTACATGTCTCAAAGACGACTTATATAACCATGGAGCACAATGACCTTGACCATTCAAATTAGATCCCAAGAATAGCAGAATAAATGGTTCGATCAGGCTGGTCATTTTTATTCTCTTTAACTTATTTCCTAAATTAAGAAAAATGAATGGAGATATATACTAGTTAAATATTGTGGACTTGAAGCAAATCTTGAAGAGATGGAAGGTTTTCCCAATTTTTCCTTCCCTCCCCCCAGACAAATATAGTGAGATTTTTAAAATATATTTTTTAAATTGGTTAAGAATTTTCAGTAGGCATTTTTAAATTAAAATTTGGTTTACAGGGAAATATTTTGGAAATTAAAAAATCTATTTTCAGCTGCAATTGGCTATTAACACATTGCAAGAATGATAATATATGACTAAAACTATTTCTCTTCAATTAAGCATTTGCCTTATTTAATGCTGAGCTTGTGATTCCCATTGCTAAGGCAGTTCCCAACAATTTGGTATAGAGCAATGGGAAGTAAAATGACTTACTTGTGGTCATATAACCATTATATCTCAGAGACAAGATTTGAAGTCAGTGCCTCATCCTTCCAAAATCTTCCATCACTCCAATACACCATAACACCTTTCTTTTCCTTGCATCTGGCTGAAAAATTTGATTTTGAACAATTGTCCTATAATACTTAAAGCCATAGTGATTGCAATTGTGTACAATACAACAAGGTAATTATCCTAGAGGAAAAGGAAATTAGAGGAAATAAAAGAACAGAGTAGGTGAAATATATTCTATAAATACTAATTTCTTTTGCTTCTACATACACCATTATTATAGGTGAATCTATTTGAAAATTGTTGTGGTTCTCTTAATTACCAACAATACTTCCTTCTCAGCTTACTCCTTGACTTCTTAATCTTTGGTTAAATTTGGGATCTTATATGAGGTTGTCTGGACCTCACCAAGAACAAAAACTAAAGTGAGGCTGCCTATATATAACAGCAGCCTACAGAGTTCCAAGCACACCAACTGTCTAGTGGTTTCACTAACACCCTTCCTGGATCATATAGAGCTGTTATTCTCTTTATATGGGCCAGGTTCCAGTTTCCAGGCTTTCTGGATTTTTTTTCCTTCACATTTTTAGCTTTGTCCTGGACAGCTCTACTTGGGAGTACTCTGAATAAAGACATCTCTGCTTCAGTAACAACTCTTTGTGAGTGCTCTAATGATCAAGAACCCTAAGAAGACTTTCCTCTAAATTTAGGATAAATATTTTGCTCAATCTATCAATTATATAGTCAAATATCAAAGAGCTACAATACAATTAACTGAAATACTCAAATAACCAGATTCTGGGTGTCTCCAGCTCTCTCTAAAAAAGAAGCAAATCAAAATGAGAGGATGACAAATTAATAACTAAAATTTACTTGTTTTTTTTAAAATCAAGCTTCTGTGAACTTTGATTCACAAGAATAGATTCCCTAATAGCTTTTGCTTCTACATCTATAAGCTGTTATTGCATTTTGAACTGCTATTCATAATGATAGTCTTGAGACTCTGAAAGATTTTGAATTCTACTTATACTCTATTTGGACAAGAAAGTGAACAATTGGAAATTATTGCAATATTTCCACTTTATTTCCTTCAGCCAACAACCATTTATTAATGGCTGAGTACGTCAGATAACTTCTAAGTGCTGGCGATACAAAGAAAAGCAAATTAGACCTTGCCATCAAAGAGCTCACATTCAAATAGGGGAATCAATATATAAATGTGTACATACAAGAGATATACAGAGAAGATGGAAGTAATCTCAGAGAGGAAGGCATCAATAGCTAAGGGCCGTGGAGAGATTTCTTGAAGAAGATAGAATTTAAACTGTTTTGTGACAAGCTAAGGAAAGAAGATAGAATTCTAGACATGGAGAAGTCAGTAGATAGGCATTTATTAAGCACTTGCAGCCAGGCACTGAGCTAAGTGAGAATGCAAAGAAAGATAAAAAAAGATAATTCCTGCCCTCAAGCAGCTTAAAATTTAATAGGAGAGACAACATGTAAGTAACTAGTATAAATAAAATAGAAAAGCACATTAAGGGGAAATAATCAATAGAGAAAAGGCACTGGTATTAGAAAGGTTTGGGTTTCTGTTAAAGATTGTAGCTAGAGCTGGAAGAATGACATAGAATCCAGGAGGTGAAGATAAAAAAAGAAAACATTCCAGGTATGGGAGAAAGCCAGAGAAAATGCTGGGAGTGGAAAGTGAGAGGATTTCTTCTCAGAGTAGCAAGGAGGTCTGTGTAATGGGGTAAGATGACTAGGAAGATGTAATAAATGTTGAATGTCAAGGAGAGGGTTTTATATTAGAATCTAAAGCTCATAGGGAGCTATTGAAGTTTATTTAATAAAGAGAGGGACAGCTCATGCATTTGGGCTGGCTCTTTACTGGGAGAAACTTATGGCAGACATTCACCATCAGGCTATTGCAATAGGCTACTGATCCAAGTTTGAGGAGATAAAACCTTGTACTAGTGTGATGGCAGAATGAGAGGAAAGGGGGCACATTGAAAGATGCTGAAAAGGTGAAATTAACAGACTCTGGTAATTGGATCTAGATAGTGAAAGACAATGAAGAGTCAAGGAGGACTCTAGTTTTAAGCCTAGGGAAGTAGGAGGATGGTGGTACCCAAATGATTAGGGAAAATTGGAAGTTTTTTTGGGGGAAAGATAATGAGTTCAATTATGTAGCAAAGTGGTTAGAGCTAGATAAGATTTGAGAGTCATCATTGTAAAATATTTGAACCCACGAGCTATGATGAGATTACCAAATGAAATGGTATAGGAAGAGAAGAGAGCCCAGGATGGAGCCTTGTGCTAATGGACTTGACCTGTAGGAAGAACTAGGAAAAGAGTTATTAGATAGTTCATTTAAGAACTAGAGAAGAGAGTGTCAGGAAAAAAAAAGTCTGCTGAAAGGTTAAGAAGGGTAAAGACTAGGAAAAAATCATTGGATTTTTCAGTTAACTAATTGATCATTTAGCAGAGACAATTTTGCTTGAGTGACAAGGTCAGAAGTGTCTCTAGAGATTTAAGATAATAAGAAAAGAAGTGGAGATTTCCACTCTAAAAGTGGTCTTCTGAAGGAGTTTTGTTATCAAAGGCTAGGAGACATGAGGAGATAACAGGGATGATGCAAGGATCATGTGAGGGTTTTTTTAAGGACAGAGTAGACATTCTATAAGGAAGCAGCCAGCGGGGAAATGAAGAGTTAGGATGATAGAGGGGCAATCTATTGGAGAAGACAGGAAGAAATCGTATCACTTATGGATGTAGAAGAGTTGGACTAGGCAAATGTACCAGGTCCTCCTTTAAGCTAGGGTTAAAGGAGATTGTAGTGGCAGAAGGCACCTCAGTGATGTAAGATAAGGAAGCGGGGAGAGGATAGAGTTCTCAGTCAATAGTCTCCATTTTTTAGTAAATTATGAAGCAAAATTCCCAGAGAGTGGGGGAGGGAAAGTTACATAGCTGTGATAGGGAATGAAAAGTTTTGGAAAATCTGCTGTGTTTGATTAGGATAGTGATAGTATAAAGGCATGGATATGAAAATAATGTATAAGGAACAGCCAGTAGGTCTACATAATAAGATTCCAGAATGGGGAAAGTATGAGAAGACTGGAAAGGTAGAAAGGGATTCTCCATGTCAAATAATTTGCAACTTTCCATTTAATACCATAATAACATGGAGCCAATGAAGTTTGTTGAGTGCATGTGCTGGGTGGAGGGGTGGGCAGACAGGAGATGTTTGGCATTTTCCTATTTAAGAAAATCACTTTAGCAGCCAAGAGAAAGGTGGGTTGTATTTGGCATAAACTTTAGTCAGGGAGATCAGACTATATCAGCTACTGCAATATTTTAGAAGAGAGATAAACAGAGTCTAAACTAAGCTAAGGGCTATATGAATGGATGCAAGTAGATGTATTGCACAATATCAAGAAGGTAGAAATGGCGATAAATGAGAATGAGGAATTAAGTATGAAACCGAAACTGTGTATCTGAAGACGATGGTATTCTCAATAGTAATGATAGTTCATCAGTTCTAATTTGGATGCAACAGATTTCTAGACTGAGCTGTCTAGAAGTGGGACAGGAGTGGGATACAAGAGAGAGAATAGGACTGACATATAAATCTGGGACTCATCTTCACAGAGATATTAATTGAATCCATTGTAACTTAAGGGATCATGAAATATCATAGTATAAAAGGAAAAGAGAATAGAATTCATTACAGACCCTATCATTCACCAAGTGTATTCCACCCAAACAAATTATGGAGCAGTCAGACAAGTAGAAAGAGAACCAGGAGAAAGAAGTGTCAGAAAATTAAAGAGGAGTAAGTATCTAGAAAAATTACATGACTGGCAATATCAAATAACGATTAACAAAATGAGATGAGGACTGAGAAAAAGTAGATTTGAGGAACTTGAGCCCATTGCAACGTTTTCATTTGAATGACAAAGTCAGAAACTAGACTGCAGAAAGGTTAGAAGTGAGAGGAAAAGAAATGGAGGTCTCTGTAGCAGATGGCTATCTCAAGGAATTTAGTCATGGAGAGGAGGAGAGATCTCAAAAGAAAGAATGGTAATGAAGGGGGTTTCATTTTATTATTATTTTTAAGATTGGAAAATCTGGGTGTGTTTATAAGTAGTAAGGAATAAATGAGTACCTAGTGAAATAGTGAAGATTGATTAGAAAGAGTAGGAGGGATAGTACAATCACCAAAATGCCTAGCAAATGGAGTATTTAAAGATTTAATAGTCTTTTTTTCCCCCTGAAATGCTCCAGCTATCTGCCTTTCCTTGGCCTATTCTCCCTTAGAAAGGTTCAGAGAAGTGGGAGAGGAAGAGACAAAGGTTATTCTCTCCATTTCGCATCTAGAAAATCTGTGGCACAGATCTCAATGCAAATCAGTGCAGAGATTAAAAGTAGACAGACCTTTATATCTAATATTTATATTCTGTCATTGCTATGGATATAAGGAAAAGAAAGACACAAGTATATGTTAGAGAGAGAGAGAGAGAAAAAAAAAGTCTCCAAATAGATTTTAAACGCCCATCTGTGGGTGTTTAGACAACTGTATTTATCTACTTCCTACATTCTGCATATGGTCCAATTAATGCTACAGTGATTATTGACAGGAGGATATAATAGCTCAAAATGTGACATTTCAAAATAGTGTTGAATTTCTTCACTGAAAAAAATCCATATACTTTTCTAGTTATGTTAATGAGGCTTGCCCAATTACTTAGTACAAAGGCCTGGGTTCAAATTCCAGATGGTGAACTATGTAACCTGAATAATGGACAAGTACTCATTCTCAGGGATCTCCCCTACAAAGCTCTAAGGTTCCAATTTTTAAGATTCCTTTGTGATCTGTTTCTGTCCTCTGATAAGTTTTACCTTATTTATAAAGTTCTATTAAGAGCAAATGACTTTTTAGGTTCTCCACCCTCAGGTAGGCCTGGGTCCTTCATTTCTTTAACTTCTACCTGATTGAATCCATTCTGACCAGCTGAAAAATGTTCAGAGACAGGGGAAGCAATTTTTCTATTGTCACAGAGCTAGCAGAGTGGTGAAACTAGGATTCAAGCCTTAGTCTCCTGTCTCAAATCCTGCCATTCTTACTTTCTGTTTAAAAAAAAACAGCCCAAAATTAAAGATGTTTATTAGAATATAATACAGTACACAGAGTGAATGAGCTTTCTCACTGAGAGCAAGCCATCTCAGCTAAAGCAGTAAAGTTTATAAGATCAGTTCTCTCTTGAAGGGGGAAATCAGAAAAATTTCCCTCCTCTCTCAACCTCAATCTCAAACTCTATCACTCATGAAAGTTTGCAGCAAATACCAAGCCTGCCTATCTCCTTCCTTCTTTTGTTCCTTTGTTCCTTCATTTCTTTGTTCATTTGTTCCCTTCTTTCCTTCTTCCTCCCTCCCTCCCTCCCTCCCTCCCTTCCTTCCTTCCTTCCTTCCTTCCTTCCTTCCTTCCTTCCTTCCTCCCTCCCTCCCTCCCTCCCTTCCTTCCTTCCTTCCTTCCTTCCTTCCTTCCTTCCTTCCTTCCTTCCTTCCTTTCTTCCTTCCTTCCTTCCTTCCTTCCTTCCTTCCTTCCTTCCTTCCTTCCTTCCTTCCTTCCTTCCTTCCTTCCTTCTTTCTTTCCTTCCTTCCTTCCTTCTTGCCCTGCTCACCTTCCTTCCTTTCTTCTTTAATAATTCATTTTTAGAAAATATATTTATTCATTTTCAACATTTAATTTTATAAGATTTGGATTTTTTCCTCTATCTCCTCTCCCCTCCCTAAAACAGCAATCAATCTGATATGTTATAGATTTATAATCATATTATATTTCCACATCAGTCACGTTGAGAAAGAAGACCTGATATTTTCTTTCTGAATACCAATAACAATATTCAAAATAACAATGTAAGTATAGCTTGTTGGTAATGAAAGGGGTCCTAATGAGGAAGTAAAATATTACATGGTAAACATATTAAAGCTATATTTTTCAGGGATGTTTAGCTTTGCATTGAATGGAGGAGATGAACTAGATGCTTTTTAGGCTATGTTCTAATGCTTTGATTTGATGAATTTTTGAATATCTATTGTAGGGAGAAGAACAAGACTAGATCAGTTATTTAATTAGCATGAGGAACTACCAGATGAGAAAATTCTATCAACCAAAGCAGGTGCTATTGTTCCTTCTCTGCATTTGCTAGTTTAAGAGCATCCTAAAGCACAGAGTCCCAGAGCCTGTATCAGACATAGGATTCAAAGTCAGTCTTTTTGGCTTCAAGGTCAGATTTCTTCTTTCTCCAGCACACTTTGATTCAGAGGATATACAATTGATTTGAAAAAAAAATTAATGAATCAATGAGCATTCAGTATTCATTTATCCATTTGCATTGCTTACCATGTTCAGAGAACTTATTATTCCATCTTTTGTAGTCTTTTCAACTGGTAATTCCTGCTTTCTGTATTATCTCACCAATCACTCTAGCGATAAACATCACAAATATATATTTCTCACACACAAGTTTGATAATTCAATAGATATGTATCTGGCACTGTTTTTACTCTTTATTTATTTATTTTTTGAAGAAAGGAATGAGTTAGATGTAAGGTTCGTTCCTTGAAATTATAAAAGTGGTTAAAGGTGATTTCATCTGTCACCATGCTCATAACCAGACCTTTATAAGTTTAGCTATGACTACCATTACATCCTTTTTTATATAATTGTCACAAAAGACAGTCTGCATTGAATTGCTAGCAATAAGAATTTTTATTCTCTATGATATCGTGAACTTTGTGTATATAAAAAACAAAAAATAATTACAACTCATAGTACATAAATGCAAGTGTTCTTTAATAAACTTATAACATTATGTGTTGGATAAGCAAATTATGAAGTGCTCATGACATCCAATCAGAAATCACCATTGAATTAACATTGATTAACATTATTAATTTATATAAATTAGTCTCTTTATCTGTAATAATAATAATAATGATAATAAATATTTTATAATAATCACTTTATGCCAGATGCTGTTGAGCTCCTATTTGTTGATCCTCACAAAATCCCTATGTTACAGTAGGTGCTATTAAAATTCCCATTTTACAGTTTAGGAAACTGAGGCAAATAGAGGTTAACTGACTTGCCCAATATAAGAGGTTCCATTTGAACTCAGGTTTTCTAACTCCTGGTGCTCCATCTCTTTTAGAACTTTCATGCTTATAATATATCTTAAAATAATTTTCTTTCAAAACCAAAACCAAGGCTACTCAAATATTGCTTATAATTCTGAACAACATGGGTATTCTTTGAAGCATTGCCTGTCAGGAATAAGAATAGACAAGAATAGCCAAGAAATGGGTTGACTAGTAACTCTAGGACATGTTTTCTAGTTTTAAAATTGATATTTTATAATATTAATAATATTATAATATATATATAATATTTAAATACCACAACTAGACAAAAGAAGATGAAATCAAATCATACTCCAGTGCCATGTAGTGCTTCACTTAATGTCCTTTTTTTCTTTATAACCTTAATTTATTCTGAGAGTCAGTGATAGTCTGTATCACCCTATTTTTCCTTCAACCTAGCTTAATTAAATTAGCTGGTCAAGAGATATTTTTCTTAGTTACAATCAACCAGCAATCCAGTGTTTTCCATACTCTTATTTTTCTATAATTCTATTCACAACTCTTTCCAAATTGTAATCATAGTACCTTTGTTCAGCAGTTCAGACAAGAAGGTTGCTTTTAAGATAGCATTCGGTCTCATGCCCTTTTCACTCTTAAAAATGACTGTGAATTCTTCAAAGAACTTTTGTTTGTGTAGGCTCTTTTGTATTATTAATACAACATATTAGAATCATTATGAAATAGTTTTTATCTCATGGACCCTCTAAAATGGTCTCAGGGATACCTGAAGGTCCCTGGGCCATACTTTAAGAATTACTTTTCTAAGATTTGAGTCAGATGAGTAATAGTTTGAAACTAAATTCTAAATGTAAAATGTAGATATTTTGTGTTTGCATGAGAATTATCTATCTATTACAAAAAATGGAAGATTAATTCTAAATTCCTAGAACTTTTCAGAGATTGTATTTCTATTTTATATTAAAATTTATCGATATAGTGAAAAATACAAACAATGGTATTCAAATAAAAGAAAATCCACACAAACTTGAAATATTGTACTATTGCATAAGTTCATGGTCTTATATCAAGGCTCCAATATACTTGAAATGTGTTTACTTGAGATCCAATTTGGTAAAAATTCATTAAGTATAAAATATTTTCCAGTCATTATACCTTACTAAGGATACAGACACACAATAAAAATATCCTGCCTGCAAGGGATTTATATTTTACTACAAATAAATAAATCATATTGCTCCTGCATTCCCCATGAATTATTATTTCCTGCTTAACCCCAAAGATTTCAGTGTTGAGTTGCTAGGGTTTGTTCCATATACCTTATCTCCTCATAAATTTCCTCTTGCTGAAGTTCCTTTGGGAACATCCTCTGGAGTAGATATCCAACCTGTCTTGACCCTGAAAGTCCATTATGTTTAGAAGTTATATAATGTTCCAAAATGTGTTCACCGCCATAGCCTTTTTCTGCTTTTTTCATACCATTGCTGTATATTTTTTTCCTAGTCAAAAGAGCAAGGGATACATATTCCAGTTCAACTCAAGAAACAACTCTTAAGAGTTTAACTATATACAAGGCATTGTTCCAGGAGCTAAAGAAATAATGCTGAAAGATCATAGAGATTCTGTTCTTATAATCCACTAGGGATTAAGGTGGACATGGGAGAGCAGGCCTGCTATGAAATTAACGTATATTAGAACATAAAAAGTGCAAAAGAGGAGTTCCAATTGTTCTAAGACATCTGAGAGAGTGAGATCAAATCCATCTTATGTCAAAAACAGTTTTATCTTTTCAGAGTGGAATTTGAACAAGTGAAGATGCTGGAGGAGAGACATTGGAGTTCCATTACAATTTCCACTGCAGTAGGAGAGAAGCTAAAAAAAATATCAAATATAACGCTCAATTCTATTGATACCATTGAATGTTGACAGTGAGAGGCAACAAACATCCTTTCAGTGGGACCTGTGGTCTATCATGAAGTCTTACTGAGTTAGTACTAGGGAAGTCCCCAAAGTCTCAATTTCCTTCTAATGAAGAGACTTTGTTAAGCCCATTCATCCTTGAGAAACCTGAAATGAGTTGCAGTGTAATAGTTTTGCCCTGTGGGAAATTTAAGGTTTGACATTATCCATGAAATGAAATCAGTTCTAGTGTTCATTGCCACTTGTATGCAATCGAGTCTCATTACACCAATGTATACTACAAGATACTTACTTGCCCCATTGTGTTAAAATCTGATGAAATTCTTCTCTGATTTATATATTCTTTTCAGCATAAGTGAAATCCATTCTTGATCATCAACATATGGGTTACTTTTAGCCAAATTTTAACAGTAAAATAGCTCCCTCTGATATCTAGCAAACTTCTGGGGCTCATGAATTATATGGCTTAGAAAATGCAGAAAAAAATGTAATAGTAATTTATGTAAATCATAATTTAAAAGTAAATTTTGTAAAAATAAATCATACAGTTAATTGTCGTTTGGATTCTGATCACTTGGATCATCTATATGAATACTCTCATTTTATTAATATAGATTGTATAAATTTAAATACATTAAAACCATGTATGTCACAGTGTTCCTGTCCATATATTCTGATATTGTAACAGCTCTGTCACCTTATCAGCATCAGTTCTGTCTCCATAGTTCATCTAAGACTGTTCAATTTATGAAATCCTGTTCATTTTCTGTTACATATCTCTCTTTGCAGATGATAATATAGGCAATTCATGCATTCAAACACTGTTTGAAGCTAGGTGGGCCAATAGATAGAGTGTGAAGCATGGAGTCGCCAAAACTTGAGTTCAAATCCTTCTATATCCATACATTAGCTTGTGATTTTAGGCCTCAGTTTCCCAAACTATAAAGTTGGGATAGTGGACTATTATGAGGAATAAATGAAATAGTATTTGTAAAATGCCTAGAAGAGTCTCTATTACATAGAAGGAGTTATAAAATGCTTATTCCATTCCCAATTCCCTATTTCCCTATCTTGTGTGAATTATACACTGACTTCTTTAAAATGGTTCTAGAGTTCACTGAAGATTATCTGGGGTATTCAGAGCTAAAATCTTGTTGTTCTTGAGTAAAGGAGGCAGATAAGTGGCCCAGTGGGTAGATTGCTGAGCTTAGAGTAAGACAGACATGAATTTAAACCTACCTCAGACACTCACTAGCTATGTGATTCTGGCAAATCATTAACTTCTGTTCCTCCACAAGATGAGGAAACCACTCCAGGATTTTTGGCAAGAGAACCTCAGACAGAGTAGTGAAGATTTAGAAAGGATTTCAAATAAAATCATCTGTGAACCTCAACTTTTGAAGCAGAGTTTCTTCCTCTCTCTGTGTGTGTGTGTGTGTGTGTGACAGCCAATAGTCTAAAGATTTATTCATTATCTATTAGGGGCCAGTGCTGAATTGCAGGGAGACAACTCTGGTTAGAAAGGCAAATAAGAATAAGAGAGAATCCTGCCCTCAAGGTGTTTATAATCTAATGAGAGAAGATAATATAAAGTAAAGGGGGAGGGGGAGGTAGCTGGCTTGGGGCCCTGAGCTTAGTGGCATCAAAACCAAGTGGAATTTCTGTTGGAAAGTGAAGATACTTTTATTAATGGTTGGCATGCAATTAGACATAGGGAGTGGGGAATTAGGGAGGTCACATAGACAACTGGGCCCAGGGCCCCAGGGAGGACAGGAGTCCTAGAGCAGGCCCCAAGTTAGGAAATATTCCCTCCTTGGGAAAGTGAAATAAAGCTTACTGGATAGAATTTCAGGACATTAAAATGTTAGGCTCAAAAGAGCCTGCATCCATATAAGCAAGTAAAACAAAACAATCTTGATCAGCTGAGCGTAGCCCTAGCATAAGAAGATATGTATACATACATACATACATATATATATATATATATTATATATATATATATATATTTTTTTTCCTACTGGAAAGTTAGGAGTTTTCTAGGAAGGAAGCCTTTGGGAGGAATTATTACTCTACCTTCCTCACCCTTCAATCAAAAGGGAACCCTAACTATGGAGTCTTTCAGAGGAGAATAATCCAATCTATCTATCTATCTATCTATCCATCCATCCATCCATCCAACTACCAACTCTTATAGCCTATATGTTGATATATATACATCTTATAGCCTATACATATTCAGCCTAAGATGAAATGCTTTAAAAATCTTTATTTAAAAATGTTGCTAAAGTCTATTTAAATTCTAATTTTTAAAGGTATATTCTGGTTCAAGCTTGAATTTTATAATTGAAAGTTCTGTGAAATAAATTGGTTCACATAAAATAAGACCCGACACATATTTGTAAGCGTTTCAGCTTGCTAAGAACAATCTTAACTCTGAGAAGTGCTATCATATTTAGGTTTCAAGTAGCAGAACCCCCTGCAGCTAAACCTAGAGATTCTTGTTGGGAGAGAAAAAATTTTCTCTCTTTTTTTGAGGGAGTGAAATTAATTGCTTCTGATTAAAAAAAAAAAAAGTCAGCCTTATAGTTTCATGGTCCATGACAGAAATACCTCCATGGTTATACTCATTCACTCTATCACCTTCAGCTTCCTGGATTAAAGAAAAAAGAAGCTAAGAATCTTATCGCTCACAGAGGTGATTAGATATACTGCAAAGAAAAACAGAGGCCTTTTCCTTGTTAGCAGAGTATTTAGTTATATATTATATATTTGTGACAGATAGCAAAGTCATTGGTAACTGGGAAAAGCTGGGCTCAAAACTTTGTACCAAAGAATTCCATGAAAAGGTCTGGATTCTAAGTTAGGAGAAGTGGTATGGGGTTTCAAAGCAATATTTTATCAATTCAAGTATGGAAGATTAAAATTGGAATAAATGATTAAAGACTGAGGAGTAAGTTTCCAAAGAACACAAAGATCTATTTCTTATTTAAGAATTTGTTCTGTGAGATAATTTATTTTATTATTTAAAATTGTGACATTTTACTACTTTAAGAAAGTACCATCAAAAAAAAAAGGAAAGGTCTGAAAATTCTGACTTTCTAATTTCTTTATTGTTTTCAATTGACATCTGATAGTTTAGACTATGCATTAGGTGGTCATCATCAAAACTCATGCTTCTATTGTGCTTAAAAATATTCAGAGTACTTTCCTTTTAACATCACTGGGAGGGAGGTAGTGCAAAAGTTATTTTAATTATAGAAATAAGTGATTTGCCCATTATCACATGACTGGTATCTATGGCAGACCTAGGTTATCCTAACACCCAAGTTCAGCACCAAGTCATGTGCCTCCCAGTGGACTACACAACCTCTTCTCAGGATCACCTGTGGCAACATACCAACATTGCCATTTAAGTTGTATTCTGTGTGTGTATGTATGTATGTATGTATGTATATGTTAAAATCAAATGTCTTATAAAAATTTAGCAAAAATTATCTAATTTGATAGCAAATATCATACAGCTGTTTTTTTTTTCTTTTTCCATACTAACTCTAGAAATATGTGATACAGTAAGCAAATTTCATTGATTTATTGGCTAATTTTCCTCACAGTAGCTCACTTCTTGCTGCTTAGATCAGCTATTATCACCTCTGTTCTTTGACTATTCAAAGGACCCCTTCCTTCCTTTCTATCTTGATCTCATGAGAATTGGATTGATTTCCTTGTATTTCTACCCCCAATCAATGGCTGATATAGACAGACAGATATCACACTCCCATTATCACATCAGATGGAAACAGATTGAAATCTGCTTTGAAAAGTTCACAATCATTGCCAATTATTTGCACAAGACCGGATGTTCAGAATGATGACACTGAAATATCTCAAGGAATTAAATAAATATGAAAAAAAATCATTATGTTCAAGATAATAGGACTGATTATTGTCTTTTATTCTTGAAAAGGAATAAAATGGGATCACTGAGATAGTCAGATTACACTATTCCTCGGCCCTTCTAGCTGAAGGATCATTCTATCAAGGAAGACTCTGGCAAGAACCTTGGCAGCAATGATTAAGACAGAAACCTTCCTGTCATTATTCCCTTTATCTGTGTAGTAATGGATATCAGAGGCATCCTTGAACTTATTGAGGATAATATCCCTTTGCCATAAACTTTCAGCCAGCTTTTGTATGAACAATACATGTCCCACCTTGTAAATCTCAGCTGGAATAGAATAAGGATCGGGTACATGAAAGGAGACTAATGGAATTCAAAACCTCATCTTCAGTTAGAACTTCAGTTATGTGGAGATTGACTTCAACTTGAGGTAAATGCCAGTGGTTTCAGAACACAATGGTAGTATGTAGCCCATCTCTCCCTTAATATTAATCTATGGGGCTCCATCAGCACTGAGATCCACCATAGGTCTTTGACCCATAAATAGCTTTCTGGGCATAATAAAAACAGTTTGGATTGTTACTATCAGACTAACGCTGAATTTCATCTGCCTTTTTAGTGAGCCAAGAAACTCTGTAAGCTTCATTTACACTTTATTTTTCATGGAATTAGATGTTCCTGCTGGTATACCCTGTGGAGTTATCATTTTTCATTTATCAGTTTCTGTATTTCCCCATTGCTTTTGTCAAACCAATCTTGATGTTTGCTATTGTGACCCAGATGAGCAAATTCAGTACTGTACACAAAATCTCTGAAAGCTGCCCACTCCTTTTCCTGCTCTACCTTTACCAACTTTCCCTCCAAGTTTGCAACAAAGAGTTCCACCTCAGAGAAGTGTTTTAATCTGTTGACATTAATTCTTCTAGTAGTCTTTCTGCCTTCAGGCCATTTCTTTGGTTGAATGTGAATATTCTGAAGAGGATAAGTCTATGATCTGTCCAGCACTCTGCACCCCACATTGCCTTCCTCACTTTAATATCCTGTCTTTTCTCTTCCAATCACATAGTCTACTAATTGCTACTCTTTGCTTTGAGTATCCATGAAGTTTTCTTGGATTTAGGTAAATGGAATACAGTGTTGGTAATGAGAAGGTCATTAGTTGCAGAAGTCTTCAGCAGTAAATGACCATTGTTCTTCTCATGTCCAACTCCATTCCTGCCAAAGATTCCCTGCTATGTTTGGGAGTCTGAGGCTGCTCTAGCATTAAAGTGATCCAGAATTATAAGCTTATTGTCTTTTGGTACACTGATGATAAGGGTCTCTAGCTCTTCATAAAATTTTTCTTTGATCTCATTGGAGTTTGTTATGGCACTGATGATGTGTCCTGGTATTTTCCTGTAAGTAGCAATTACATTATAATGAGTCTGTCATTCATTCCTTTTGGTAGACATACAAGCTTGTTGACTAGATTCATTTTGATGGCAAAGCAACACCAGTTTCATAGTGCTCTTTTTCACTGATGCCGCTGCAGAAAAACATTTTTTCCAGCTTCAATTTCAGTAAACTAGTTTTCATTTGCCAGCTTTATTTTTCTCACAACTGCCATTTAGATGTGATAACTGCTGAGTTCTTTCACAACAAGAGTTGTTTGTCTTTCTGGTCTACTGGTTTTGTGCTGTCTATAAGTGTGCATAATTTCTATGTACTCATGATGAGTGGAATCATCTTTGCAGAAGATTTTTGTAGTGTGTGTGTGTGTGTGTGTGTGTGGGAAGTTAAAGGCTATTAAGTTGAACCCTGTAATTTTGCAGATTAGGAAGCTGAAGTTCAAAGTGGTAAAATAAATTGGTCAAAGGTACCCCAATAAAAAAATAGCAGGACTCAGGCCTGAACCTAGGTCTCTAACTCTAGAGCTAGTAATCTTAAAATATATATATATATATATATTAAGATTATATAATATATATAATATAATATAATA
Source organism: Sminthopsis crassicaudata (assembly GCF_048593235.1). NCBI lineage: Eukaryota > Metazoa > Chordata > Mammalia > Dasyuromorphia > Dasyuridae > Sminthopsis > Sminthopsis crassicaudata. The sequence continues at coordinate 21,386,491 of NC_133622.1, read as the reverse complement.
TAATATAATATAATATAATATAATATAATATAATATAATATATAATATAATATAAATTATATAAATTAACCATTATATTTCAGTTATTTTCTACAAAAGTAATACTCTTCTTTGATTAACACCTATTTTCTCTATCACTCTATGGACATAATGACTAACCTCATGTATGTGAAGAAATATTAGTCAATTCTCATTTTCCTCTATACTTTCATTAGGTGAGTCTTTTTGAATCATGGTCCCAAGTATTGGTTTTGTTTTAATTTTGGTTATAAAGTCCTGGATTTGTCGAAGATGTTGCAATTGTTGAGATTAGGATTTGAAATATTATCTATTATTTATGTTTATGTAAAAAAGTGATTCATAATTCTGCTTACCTTAAATAACAATTCTTATAGGAGATGATTCAATTTATCCTCCTGCTGAGCAACTGTAATTATAAAGGTCATCACTATGGCTAGAAAAGGCTTTGTGTTCAAAATGACAGTGTTGGGTATGCAGTAAGCCATGATTTTCTTAAAAGGTCTATTTGGAAAATTTATATTCTGTAAGTGGGCATCAGAAAAATTTTAAAACAAGCAAGTATTTAGATGTGTAGGCTGTTAAGAACATTTTGAGAATTAGTGTAAATATTTCCATATGACTATTTCAGGAATGAACAAGATGGGTGGAAAATAGGTGGAAAGTGGGTGTAACTTTGATTATTTTTTTTGAACAAAGGAAATAATGTAGGCTGATTTCACTGCTGGGAGAGTCAATAGGTTCTTTGGAGAAAAGCAATTCTTGACTAATCTTTTTTTTTATTAATCTATAATAAGATTTTATCATAAAACAAAACAAACAACAACAACTCATTAGATCTGTCTTTAAATTGGTAAAATTAATCACAGTATTTTCTGCATAAACAGAGACAATTACTTAAATTATTAAGGTGAGAAAAAGTTTGAGATGAAAGTCTTTTTGAAGGTTGTGCTCATTATCAATTTAAAAATAAGAAACAGAATTCCAAAGTACAAAAATAAGACCCCAAAAGAAGATGTGTTCTAATTTATGAACATGAGGACATATAGAGAGAACAAAGATTTTAAAGAAATTGCTAGGCAAGTTGACTTTAATAGAGAGCAGGGACCATAATTAAGGAATACAGAGACCAAAGAAATACCTAGAGGGTATGGTGTCCAGGGCAAGCCACAATGCACTCCATCTTTTCCCAAAACAGTTTTCCATAGATGAAATCAAAATAGGATTTTAAACTCTTTGAATATTATATATAATAACGTCTATCATAGAATTAAACAATAACAACAAAATCTAATACACTATAAACTCAAGCTGATGGAGTGGCCATGTGGCCCCAGAAAACAAATAATAAATGACACCTTATTTCTTTTGATAGAAAAGTAGGGACTGTTAGTACATATAGTTGCATAGGTCATTAAATTTAGTCTAATTGGATAGTTTTATTATTTTCCTTCCTTTGCCTCTCTATGTTAATTACAAGGGAGCTGCCCAATGCTAACCCTGATTTGAAACATAATTAAATTTACATATAAGTCAGAAAAAACAAATGCCTTAGTTTTAATGCCCAGAGGAAAAAATATAGGATTCGGGTCTTTGTGGTTGATGAATGGACTTGGTGGGAATTGAAAACAATGTACTAATTATGTATTATAATTTTAAATGCAATTTCATAACTAAGAAAAATTTCAATAATAATAATATCAGTAGCTTGCTTTTACATAGCATTTTAAAGTCCAAAAAATACTACTTAAAAAAAATTTATTCTCCTCCCCCCCCAAACCTTGGAAGAAACGATATCCAGAATACATGGTAGTAAACAATGAAGAGTGTTCAGAGAGGTCAAGAAGAAATGTGATTGTGGAAAAGTCATTGGATTTCCTGATGAAGAGATAATTGAGTATGATGGGGACAGAAGTGTAATTCAAAGGCTTTAAGAAGTAAATAAAGCCAGTGTGAGGTAAGAAAGCAGGGACAATGAGTACAGAAAATTCCCCTCCCTACAATCCTTAAAAATTTAGCTGTAAAAGAAAACAGATATAGGGCAATAACTTGAGGGTGCAGCAAGCTTAATTGAAGATTTTCTTTAAAAATATGCAAATACATATTTCATTTATAAAGCTGTAAATCAGAATGGAAGAGATAGAGCAAATTTGAAGACATCAACCAATAAATTAATGGAATGAAAAGGTTGGAAATCAAGGAGAAATAAGTGATGGTTGAAAGGGAAAATTGTATGGGGGCAGCTAGGTGGCGCAGTGGATAGAGCACCAGCCTTGAATTCAGGAGGATCTGAGTTCAAATCCGATCTCAGACACTTAACACATCCTAGCTGTGTGACCCTGGGCAAGTCACTTAACCCCAGCTTCAGGGGGAAAAAAAAAAAAAAAAAAAAAAAAAAAAAAAGGGAAAATTATAGTAGAATCCAGAGTTTATGTGATCATAGATAAAGCAGAGTATTTAGCCTTAGGAGGAAGAACAATCATATTAAGGCCTACACACTCTCTTTCAATTTCCATCAGTATTAATGAGTTGAATACTCTCAAAGCTCTAAGGGTAACCAAGTGATATTCATCTTCAGTGCTCAAGCCCAAATATCTCTCTACTGTTCACCATCGTTATCCATTGATATTCATTTGACCAGCTATATTCGCTTGACTTTTAGATGTGATCTAGTATCAATAGTTTATACTAGACATGCATTCAAAAGTTTCTGAAATATTCTCTTAGCAGAGCATATATTAAGTGATATGAGTCACTTCATTTTGTATTTGTTTTTTAACAATCAATTCCATGCTCACACACATATTATTTCACATAACATTGTCCCCACATCCCTGTAACTTAAGTAATGTTAACATCCCTACTTGGAAGACAAGAAAACCAAGGAAGTCTTAAGGAGATTAAGTGTTTTGCTTAAAGTTACAAAACTAATAACTGTCAGAGCTGGAACCACTTTATTGGTCTTCCTATTCTTCTTCAGTCAATCTTATCTTCATCCCAATCTCTCTTCACCCCTGCCAACAGTTGTCACCTCAGGACTCACTAAGCATCTTCTGAGAGGGAACACTAGCATTCTTGGGTCCCTGCCATTCACATTACTTTGCAGGCAATTATAGGAAACAGCTTTTTCAGCCATTTATCACAGCCTTAACATTGATCCAAATGTCCCATTCTACTCTTCATGTCCCTAAATGAGAAAATGCTTACCAGAAAGATACAGTAGAAACTTTTCAAGACAATAGAAAAGATAGTCCTCAATGGCATTTCCATGTTCAGTTTTAAGTCAAAGCAAATCTAGACAAACAGTTATAGTTATTATGGATTTAATAGTATAAAGTATGTAATACGTAAGTATTTTAGTAGCATATTTCCCTGTGGGGTGATGTCTAAACAGTTCTACTTATGACAATATATTTATTTAAGTCCCATCTCTAATAAGAGAAATAATACTTGAGATGTCAGTATGCTTTGATGTCTAATGTGTTGAAATAATACTACTTTTTTTCCCCTGATTTTGTCTTCTTGTTCTAAAATCTTTCTTCTAATGGCATTTTAACACCGTGCATTCAGTTGTCCTTTATACCACTTTGATATAAACTAATAAATAATCATTTGATTCATATTGTCAATGCAAATTAATATTCTTTAAATTTGGAAAGCAAAATAATTTTTAGCACATCAGTTCTTAATCTAATGCAGAAGATTTCAAAAAGAAGTCTAAAAGATTTTTGAATTTCATAAGTAAAAAAAGACAGTTTGTCAATTGTCATGGGTACATGTATAAACTATTCAGTTTCTACAATCAGCAAAAGCTATTTTTGTTTAATAATAAGTCCTCTTGCACAAAATTAAAAATCTGTCATTTTAGAAGATCAAGTAAGTAAAACAACAACATGGAACAATTGTAATGACTTCATGACAAGAGAGTTGTTCTCTACAAAAGCAATAAATGTGCTTACAACATGATATGTAGATAACTTGCAAATGAAATGTGTGTTTCTGTATTTCAATACTTTGCAAATTTTAAGAAGCTGGTCGCAACAATCTGAAAACTCTATTTTTTACTGGCTGATTCTAGCATAGATAGGTAAGAGATGCCTAAGTAAAACAGCCAAAATGAAGGAGGACCATAATTCCATAGGGAAACATGAAAGCAAATGAAAATGGCACATTACCATAATGTAAGTTAAACAACAACAACAACAACAACAACATACAAACAATTAATAGAAGCCAAATGCTTTATAATTGCAATTCCCTATCTTGGCCCCAGGGAAGAAATGATCAAATATTCCCATTCTATATAGAGAACAAGAGGCTAAGAGATATTAGGGAACATATGCAAGGTTAAATATATGGTTGTACCTGAGGCAAAATTATCTAGAATATCATTCCAATTTATAAAATTTAAGGGAAGTTGACAACATTGTGTTGAACAACACTTTTTTTTTTCTTCTGAAAGCAGTTTCACCTCGATTTAGCTCTTCCTTGGTCATTCTCTGTTCTCAATCTATAGGCCTTCACACAGCGCTATATTTCTCCCTAGAGCTTCTACACATGACCTTTCCCAATTTGGTCCCTGTTAGGATTATTACTAGGTGCTAAGTCGGTTGTCTGTAATAATCCTAGCAGGTCCCAATATTGGCCAATGTTTTAGAGGCTTGGAAATTTCTCCATGTTCCCAATGGGCTACTCTAGCAGGTGATCTAATGCTAAGTTGAAGGAACTTTCCATAATTCCCTTTAGGTATCGATTTGTTGTTTTTCTTTTATTCAGTTCTTTCAGTCATATCTGACTCTTTAGGACCCCATTTGGGGTTTTCTTTTCAAAATATTGGAGGGGTTTGCTGCCATTTCCTTCTTTAAATCATTTTATAGATGATACTGAGACAAGAAGAGTTAGATGACTCGCCCAGGGTAACAAAGCTATTAAGGGTTTGAGGCTGGATTTGAACGCAGATCATTTAACTCCAGGTCTGGTACTCTATTCAATGAGCAACCTAGCTGGCCTAGGAATCAGTTTACCATTCACAAATTGAAAATAGCATACATAAATTGAAAATGGCACTATTTGAAAAAAAATCTCATCTGGCTAGAAAACACATTAAATATTGCTTGATTCCTGTGATCTGTGAACATTGAGATCATTTTTAGCGATTCTCTTTGAATTACTTACTCCTAATCTGCCTTAACACATGTTAAGAGTCCCAAAAGTCAATCATGAAAATGCTTAATTTTATGAAATGTCTAAGAGAGAAAGAAGTTATGTTAAATGTGGCAACATGAAAAATTGTGCATATGTGTCAGCATAGATCAGTCTCTATTTCAAAAATGGAGACAGTAGTAATAGACAGTATAACATAAGACAGAGAAAATCAGACTTAAACAGCCTGAGGAAATGGAATTGATTTTGCCAATGAAAGCCTATGAGAATCTCAGTTATTCAGTAAAAGAAAAGGAAAAAAAATCCTCATAATGTGAGGATTCATAAAGATAGGTTTCTGAAGGAAGCAGCAAGGGTTGTATTTTTCAAGTATTTTTGAAATTAGATATGCAGGTAAAGGGGGATGAGACACCTTGTGGTGTCTCTAAAACAAAAAAATAGAATAAACTTCAAAAGTCTGCCACATTCTCAATCCATTTCCCAAAGATACAAATGGGTTCTTACTTTTTTTTCTTATATTTTCTTGTTTGTCAAGTTGGTTCTTGAGCATACCAGAAAATAAACCTGCCTTTGTTCTGCAAGAAATTGATAAGTTTTACTGTCAAGATTTACTGAAACAGGGGGGAAGTGATATCTTCTGGATTATTTCTCTTAAGATATTGTGTTATCTACTGCCTGCAGGGGTAGCCAAGGGCAGAGTCAGGCAGTGGCAGAATCAAGACCAGAATTTATATGTTATATTGAGTAGGTCAGTGTTCTGTATCAGACGTGTCAAACTTGCGGCTTGTAGGGTACAAAGGGCCTCCAAACTCCCAAGAGCCTGCGGAACTAAATTAAAATATTTGGGAAATGTTTAACAAAACAAATAAAAATAGATCACAACATAGATATAGCATTAAATTTTGGTTTTCTTAGTTAATGTTCAACCACAGGGATCTTCTATTTAATGCTAATAGTACCATTTTTCGCTGTAAGTATAGGCAGCAGTTACCTTCTCTCAGTAATTTCAGTTGTGACTAATCATTGTTCCTCTGTTTTCCAAACATTTTTGTTTTCATGATTTTTGTGAATTTTGCCTCTAATTCGTTCTTGTCATCATTTGGCATCAGTAGTAGAATCATCATTCTCACCCCTGACCCATTTGTGAATTAATTGATGAACATAGGTCCCAGTGTATTAACTTTATTCAGCTGCTAGCAACTTGTCTGTGATTTGTGATTCTTTTTATTGTTTTCTTTTTCTCTCTCATTATACATGTATATTGGGAGAGAAAAGTCAGGAAATAAGGAAAAAAAATACAAGAAAGAGGAAAAAAACACAAGAAAAAATGAATATGGCATGTGTTGATTTACTTTATCTCCTTAGTTCTCTGTTGCAGATAGCACTTTCAAACTAAAGCTTTTTTGGAATTGTCTTGGACTATTCAATTACTGAAAAGAACCAAATCTTTCAGAACAGTTCATTGTTCATTCTTGCTATTATCGTGTACAATGTATTCTTGGTTCTGCTTGTTTCGCTTAGCATCAGTTCATGTAACTCTTTCCAGTTATTTCTAAAATCAGCTTATTTATCAGTTTTTAAAGAGCAATAATATTTCATTACCTTATACACCACAACTTGTTCAACCATTCCTCAATTAATGGTCATCTACTCATTTTCCAATTCTTTGCTGCAAAAAGAGCTGCAACAAACATTTTTGCATATGTGGGTCCTTTTCCCTCCTTTATGATTTCCTAGGGATACAGACCCAGTAACGGTCTGCTGCATCAAAGGGCATACACAGTCTGATAGCCCTTTGGACATAGTTCTAGATTGTTCTCCAGAATAGTTGGATCATTTTACAACTCCATCAATAATGCATTAGTATTCCAGTTCTCCCAAATAACTGTGGGCTTATTTAAATTTGCATTTCTCTAATCAATAGTGATTTAGAGAATTTTTTTATATGACCATAGATTGCTTTAATTTCATCATCTGAAAGTTGTTCATATCCTTTGACCATTTATAAATTGGGGAATTACTTTTATTCTTATAAATTTGACCCCATTCTTTATGTATTTTAGAAATTTAGAAATGGTAGTGAAAATTATTTCTCAGCTACCTTTGTACTTTCCTTTTAATCTTGTTTGTGTTGGTTTGTTTGGGCAAACCCTTTTAAATTTAATGTGATCAAAGTTGTCCATTTTGTATTTCATAATGTTTTCTAATTCTTGTTTGATCATAAATTTCTCCCTTCTCCAAAGATCTGATATACAAACTATCCCTTGCTCTCCTAATTTGCTAATGGTATCACTCTTTATGCCCAAATCATGTGTCCATTTTGACTGTGGGATATGGATCTATGCCAAATTTCTGACATATCATTTTTCAGTTTACCCAGCAATTTTTATGAAATAGTGAGGTCTTATTCCAGAAACTGGAGTTGGGGGGTTATCAAATATTTGGTTGCTATAGTCATTGATAATTTTGTCACATTTATTTAACCCATTCCACTGATCCACCACAATTTCTTAGCCAGTACTAAATGGTTTTAATGACTGCTGCTTTATAATAGAGTTTTAGATATAGTTCTCCTAGGATACCATCTTTTTTTCCCATTAATTCCCTTTATTTTCTTGCATTTTTGTTCTTCCAGATGAATTTTGTTATTATTTTTTCTAGCTCTATAAAATTTTTTGGCAGTTTGACTGGTATGGCACTGAACAAGTAGACCAATTTAGGTAGAATTGTCATTTATATTATCTTAGCTCTGCCTAAATCTGTGATTCTTTTGGAATTCATTATGGAGCTTTATTTATTAGTTTTCTCCCTGAGAAATTATGTGTCTCTTCTTAGGGCACAAAGACAATGTATGCCAGAGATGAGACTTGAATCAAAATCTGTCTGACATCATCACTGGAAATTTGTCCATTTCATTCCACTCTTCTATTATGAAGGGAGAAAATGAGGCACAGATTCTCATGATCAAATATAAAATTGGTCCTGGATTAATTTTTCTGTTTGCTTCTTTGTATTTCATTCATATTATTTATTATTATTTATATTAATGATATTTTATATAATCAATGATATAATCATTCCTTATTCTCTTTCCATTTTCAAGGATTCATCAATTTTCCTGCCCCTTTGTTTTCCTCTAAAGTTTTCATGTGACCAAAATTCACTTTTCCCTAATTGCTTCAGTTCCTGTGGTATTATTTGATTCAATTCAGCAAAAAAATGTATTAATTATCTATTGTGCTTGGTGCGTTGTGTTAGATGGGTACTAGTGAAGATGGAAAGTTAAGATGATATATCATTCCTACTTATGTGATATTACAAATAAGGAAAAATGGGGCAGCTAGGATACAGTGTATAGAGTGCCAGACCAGGAGTTAGGAAGACTCATATTCTTGAGTTCAAATCTGACCTCAGATACTTACAATTTATATGACCTTGGGCAAATCACTTAACCCGTTTGCCTCAGTTTCCTCATCTGTAAAATAAGCAGGAGAAGGAATTGGCCAACCAATCTAGTATCTTTGCCAAGAAAACTCCAAATAGGGTCATGAAGAGTCTGACTTGACCAAACACATGGCCAGATCTGCTGATGTCATATAGTATATGATTATTATATATATCAGTAATATATGATGTGATCAGAGAGAAAAACCTTACTAACTAGGAATATTATACATAGCTTGGCAGAGATGGTGGGTTTTGAGTTAGGCTTTAAAGCATGGGTAATAATTCCTTATGGAAAGTAGGAAAAGAAGACACTCAAGATATATGAAATGAATCAAAGCTCAGAATTGAGGACATTCCAGGTATTGTTAGTGGATAAAGAATAGTGGGGATTTACACAAATTACACAAGTCAACATGTTGCTTGACAAGTTACATTGCCATTCTCATTCTTAAATAACATTGGCAGCCTTTGTTTATAACAAAATCCCTTCTCTTTTTTACTTTTTAAAAGATTTAGCTTCCTTTAAAGTATGTCTTATAGTCCATATCTACAAGAATCCTTTCCTGACCTCTCACTTCATACTCCCTAAATCCTTTATCAAATGTCTTAATTTTCTCCCCCCCTTGAAATTGCTTTCTATGTTCTAATCTCTGTATTGTATTCTCTGTAAGAATATAAGCTACATGAGGGCAGGAGCTGTTTGTTTTTGTCTTCTATTTCAGATCCCTAGCATAACATGCATACATTAAGTGTTTACTATTTAAATTTCCTCTTTGGCATCAGATGAAATTCTCTCTAAAACGTCTATAATTAAAAAAAAAACTTTTTATTTGTTTAAAAATCATGTCATCTTATTTCTAAGGACATAGAACAAACTCATGCCTAGAATTTGAATGGCTCCAAATAAAGCTTTTGAACTAATCCTCAATGAATCAGTAATTACGCTTGCCAAAACATAATCCACACACAGACATTTGTTAGTTTTACCTATGTGTCAGACTTGGGTGGCAAGCTGTCACTTGAATAGGTCTGTTTTATATCATCTATTGCTTGAGACTCTAGAAAGAACATTTTCTACCTCACCTCCTACCTTTACAGGCTTACTCCATCTCCTTCTGGGAACTTTTTGAAGGAATTAGCCAAAGTTATTAGAAATAAGTGAAATAACATATTTTCCTTTTCCTTTCCTTTCTCTCATTGAACCATTAGCATGGAAATATATTAGGGGTTATACTCTTTCCCACTCAGAATTCCCCCACAACACTCTTAATAAGGACTGTGAAACAAGTTGATTTGCTGGTTTCTTTTCTACTCAGATTCAGGGAAAACAAAGTTGCTGGATCCCCTTGGAGAGGATGATAATGATTCTTTGGTTTCTCAAAGGACTTTGAGAGCCTTTGATGTGCCTTGATTTAAATATTTTATTTGATATTTTTATTTAGAAGCTCAAAGACTTCTAGATCTTCATATGCTCTCTGGAATATTGCCATGTTACATGAAAACGCTTGGTACAATAAGGTACACCAGATTATGCATATTATATGAATATATACACATATGTATATATATGTGTGTGTACATATATGTATGAATGTATGTGTATATACATATACACACACAAACATCCACATATAAATTTCCCCTTGTCCACTCACTTCATATCTGAACAATTCTGAATAAGACTGTGTTCTTTCAATCTATATCTTCCCATATACAGAAAATGGGATCCGATGGATAATGTCCTCCTTGGTTCTTGAGAACCCTAATTATGTGATTTCAGACACATTGATGAGCTATTCTGTCTGCATCTTCATGATCTCATTTTTCTAGTGTTAGAAGAGTTTTTCCAATTCCTATTATTATTCAAAACATTTTCCTTTTGAGTCATAGAAAGTATATTCATTTGGAAAAATGTTCTTAGAGATTTTTTTTCCTTTCCTCCTTCTTCCTTCTCTTTCTTGTTCTTGTTTTTTGCCTTCTCCATATTCCCCTTCTCTCCTCTTCCACCTTTTGTGCTTCTTTTAATTCTTCTCCTTCTCCTTCCTCATTCTCTTCTTCTTTCTCCTACCACATAAATACATAACAGTGCCAAAATAATCAATCATATAAGTATTTCTATTATAATATGTTGAACTGGGGCATCTCCAATGGAGTGGTATTCTCAGAGCATGTAGAGAAGGCCTCCATAACATACATACAAACATGCATAATACATACATCCAATAAGTATCCATATATACCATCCAAATATACATTAATTTTCTATCAAGAATTTGACTTAGGAGAAGTAACATGATACACCAGGTAGAAAACTCCCAGCCTTAGAATCAAGAGAACCTCAGCTGAAGCACTACATTTGATTTAAGTCAACTTTTTGACCATAGTAATATCATGTATGTTCTCAATTCTTCTACACAAATGTTTAAGGTTATAAGTTATACATAACAGATGCCATGTTGATGGGCATTGGTTTAAGGTGCTTCCATTGTGGGGTTTTTCACATTGAGAAAATTACATATTTGTGAAAAAATCATAATCTCTAAAACAAATAAACATAATTTAGATATAATTATATATATATATATATATGTTAAGATATTATAGTAACTATGACTGTTCACTCAATAATAATTTATTTTTCCAAGTAAGTCAAGCTTCTATACCACCTAATGGATTTACTTTATTAAATAATTAGTAAACCCATTGTCCTTTATAATTTAAGATGTCGGGTACTCTTAGAGATGTGGTTTTACAAGTGGTTACTTAAAATCCATTTATTTTTTACTATTTACTCTTCTATTTTCCTGTTATACTTTGAAATCTTTTTTTTTCCTTTTAAGAATGTTTATTTCATTTTCTGACATGATGGTACTTTTCCTAGATGATAATTTTTATGATCACCTATGTTCCTATATCTGAAACACTGTGTATTCAATCTTATGTTTCTTTGCTTTTTGAAAAGGCAAAATAGAAATGTAAAGATATATTACTGGGCAAGGAAGATGTATGGAAATAAGAATGTCAAAAAAAAGCATTTCCTTATTGGAATGGAATTAAAAAATACACTTACCAAAGTTTATAAAAAAAACTAATATAAATGAGAGATGTCATAGAAAAAAACCACAACTAAATAACTGGGTCAAAGACTTAGACTTGTATCTTTTTCCTAAATAATTCTTCTCCTAATTAGATGTTGTTAACTCATTTGAGATCATTTCCCTTAAAGATACCATGGATGAAATTGGGCTAGGTAGTCAAACAACTTTATGACTTTCTCAAAATTATTCTGTATCAAACAACATACTGTTTTGGGGTGAAAGGTCTAGATTTATGATTCCTTTGGTGGTGAAAACTCCAAATGGAAACCTCTCAGAATGATGCAGGTCATCATTTCATCTGCAGTTTATCACCCCAGGGAACTGGCTCCAAGAGGTTAAAGGGTTTACCTACAATCAGACAGCTAATACATGTCATAGACAAGGTTCAAAAGCAGGTTTTCCTGACTCTAAGATGAGATCTATCCTGCTTATACGATGCTTCTTTTTAATTTTTTTTAGGGTGGCATTTAAAGTCACTTGACTTTAAATATATGTAAATACTAAGAATATGTGAACTTGTACAAACTATACACATTTTCACTGCAAGGCTGTCACTCTTTAATTCCTGTCTTTCAAATACTCCTTCTCTCAAGATATTTGCAAATATATAAATACACACAAACATATATACATATATACATATGTATATATATATATATATATATATATATATATATATATATATACAGATATATGAATATAAAATTTCCATTTAGAATATAGAACATTCTAATTGCCAATTCACTTTATTATGAACTTTATGTTTTTGAATTACAATCTACACCTAGCTTCCAAAGGGGATTTAAATTTGATTTCTTTCACCTTCCTTCTTTGCCAGTTCTTAAGATTTTAAGTCTTTGACCCCATTTGTCCATTGACTGAATTCTGTAAGCTGATTCGAGATAATCCTAAGGAGGAATACATTTTAAACTTTGTTTTGTTGTCTGAATGAAAGTTAGGAACTGCAATAAACAGGCATACAAAAACATCTAAAAGTTTTTTTTTCAAATAAATGCACCTGATTTTTCAACTATATAACATTATAGTCATATAATCAATGCAGAACTTAAAATGAATGGAAGCAGGGGAAAAAGTATTAGAATTGGTATAACTCCTGAAATTCTGCTTTTGGGCAAAACAAATTCACCAGAGATGAGAAGCCTGAGAGTTGATCATTGAAGCCAATTAAATGAATTACTGTAAGAGCCCAGAAGATAACTCATGAGTGACATCTAATCTATCTTAATTTAATTGCACAAAAATGTAACGGGGCCACGTCAGTGTCTATCGTGCATCATATGATTTGGATATTGAGCTGTATCTTGTGACAAAGACAGCTAGGAGAGCCAGCAGGGTTGTCCAGATCAGGGTGGCTATGTAATTCCCTGTTTCTCATTATGAAGTCCACAGTGATGACTGGGAAAGAAGGATTCAGAGGGTTTGTCATCCCAGCAGCATGAGGAGGAGAGATATAAAAGTCTCTGACTAGGAGACTTTTAGCTATAAATTTTCTTCCAAAGAATAAGTGCCAAAATCAAGTCAGCACAATTTGCCAAAGGTTAAAATGATTTCATTTAAGGGAAAATAGGGGCATGGATGAGGAGTTGGCTGAGTCTAGCTTGCTCATTTAGCAAATCTGAAAGAAGACATCCATCATTACACACTTGAGTATTTCAAAATATGAGTGGTATTTAAAAAAAGGTATTAACAAAATAAGCAGTCAACGCCTTGCTTCTCTTTTTATCATTTTTAAATAATGTCAGATTTTAAAAGGAGCCTCTGACCTGATGGAAGACAATGATTAGAAAAGCTCACCAACACAGAATTCTCTTTTATTTTATGATTAGACATGTATTCGTCATTCCTGACAAGAAATATATAATTAATGTCTTACCTTCTATAATAGAATTCTAATATGTTTTTTTTTCAAGTATGTTACAACAGCCTCATAAATTCTTTCCTAGATTTTTGTTTGAACGGGTCAAGACACTGTGATTTCTCCATTTACCTACTATGAAAAAAACCATAATGTATATTTTTTAAAAAATCTGATATTACGATATGTTCTCTGATATAAGAGAAAATTAGGAGGAAATCTCCTGATCTTGATGTCCTGTCAATACAATTGGCTTGTTTTTTGTTTGTTTGTTTGTTTTGTTTTGTTTTGTTTTTTGTTTTCATTCAAATGAATTATCCCATACCAGAATAGATTAGTAATACTTTTCTTATTTGTGAAGATTGAATAGTTGGCACAAATAACAGACGATGGGTGGGAAACATTTTGTATTTGTGATAATTAACATCACCATTTATCACTATCTCTATTGGAAAAATAACACGTACATATTGTTCATAGATTAGTAAGTAGCATCTTATTAGAATAAGAATAAAGATATTTGTAGTAGTATATTTGTATTGCTATCCACATTTTAAAACTACCTCAGTATTTTATATATATACATATATATATACATATATAAAATATATATATATAAATATATGTTATATATAAATACATATATACACTATATATATATAATACACACTATATATGTATGGATGTGCATATATATATTGGTGTGTATATATGTGTGTATGCTCATAAAATGTGTATGTGTATTGTAATTAAAGCTTTTGAGTGTCCTAGTATACTCTTGAAATATATGTATTCTAGCAATGCGATTTGGGTTTTTAAAAATGATGGACTTAATTAAGACCAGCCTGAAATGTCAGACCAAAAGCTTGGCAAAGGTCATTTCTGACAAACCCTGAATATATCAGAAATATCACATAGCATTAAGCAGTCTTGCAGAGAAATTTCAAAAATTCTCAATCAGCTAAACCACATGCCTTGAAAGTTTTCCTCATATTTTTATGGTCTCTAGTAATAAAAATTATTAATTGCAATATTCAAGAGTACTTGAAAAATCAACAAAGAATGACTAATATCCAGACTTTGGATATATTCACACAGATAAGCTTGAGAGTTGTTCCATAAATATATATATATATATATTACCTGTGATAGGAATTGACAAGGGGACAATTCTTTCAGCTGAAATTCAACAAGTGGCAGAGGAGAATGGTTTGTATTATCTTTTGTAAAGTGGTCAATATTTTCAATGAGATTAAGTCTCCCTAAATTGAAACCTCATACTTTTTGCACCAATATAATAAATAGTATAATTGGCTTATGGACTAGTACATTTTGAAAAGACTTAAACTTGAGAACCATATGGTGACCGTGGTGGACATAAAGAGACTATACTTCATTATCCAGTGAGAATTTCACAATGGAAACAGTATATAGAATAACACTGAGAGATGATGGAAAATGAAAATGCACTGGTTGTGTGGTGAAAGTAACAATGATTGACATATAGCCCAAGTAACCTGTGCCAGGTAACTTTGACAAGGTCGAAAGAAGTAAAAGAAAGTCTCTGTGTATCTAGAATGGTTGATAAACTTCTTGGAAGATTCATGGGAAGAGACAAATAAAGGCCTGGAAGGAAAGTAAATATTCATGGTTTGTGATCTCCATTTATGAAAGGAATGCCTATATCAATAGGATCTATCAATTTTGAAGTATATGTATGAAAAAAAGTATAAAATATAATGAGTTTTCATATAGGGAGTGCTGCTTTTGGATCTGAGTATAAAAATAAAATGTATATAATTCTAATTTTCTTGGAAGTAGAAAAAACTACAACTTTATTTTGGGGTTTAATATTCCTTCTTATACCCTCTTAGCTCTTATACAGGATCCCATTATATTAAGATACTGGTTATCTTTCCATTATGTTATATAATTATATAACCTGACTGTTCAGTCTCCTAATTTTCTTACTTCTTTTCTTAACCCTTAATGGATAATGCTTTAACTGTTATGCTTTCTGATTCATTTTTTTCATTTATTATATACATAGTTTGAATATCACCTACAATAGCTATAGATAGATTGTAAGCTCTTTGAGATCAGGGTCTGTTTCTCTGTGTGTGTGTGTGTGTGTGTGTGTGTGTGTGTGTGTGTGTGTGTACCCAGTACTATTAGAGTCCTAGAAGTTGAAGGTGCTAAGTAAAACATTAGTTTTTATTATGTATTTGTGCCAAGATCTCCAAAATATACTCCATGAATTTTCCATCTGGAGGAAATTTAACTCTTCAGTACAGATCATAAGGACCTTACATAAGGACTTTCTTTGAGATTTAAACTTCTACTTACATAACCTAGCCATTCTACTTGGCAAGTCCCCAAACTGCAAATTTCACAGTTGGAAAAAAAACAAAAAACAAAAAACAAAAACAAAAACAAAAAACATTAACTTCAAACAATTTCCCTCAGATTGCTTGTTCTCTCCCAGTCCACCAAGAGAATAACTGATTTATCCCAGCAATGGTAAGTTGCTACCTTGATAAACTACTTAGGGATATTATGAACTAAGAAGATGGAAAAAAATAGTCCAAACCTAATTTCTACCTGTGAATAATGTAATGGGTCACCCAATGTTAATATAGCAAAACATTTAATAAAGGATAGAATAAATGTTATGAGAAAAGAGATATTACTACCAAGAAATAGTGAGAATATCCTTAAACAATCAATGATTTACCTAAGATTCTTAAAAGTGTAATATCTTTGATGTCTGGGAATATACTAGGAAATGTATTAGGAAGGGCCAAACCAAAGTGGAAAAAAAAAAGCATAGATCCCTAAATGATACTATAGAAAGTAAACATTTATACAAGGAGACACATGGGGGAAACAATCAAAAAGTGGGTTATTTTTTGCCTTTTCTAATAAAAAGATACATACACATTTTCCTTAAGAGTAGATCTACATTTGTTCAGTCCAATCTCCTATACAGTAATAAGCAGTTATGTGTTTTAAAGATTTTGCTGCCCTTGAAATGTCCATGCATTTAGCAATCTGAGAGAAAATGGATTTAGAAATAGAGGTTTGGGGTTTTGCCAACCCAAGATATTTGAAAACCAATGATGCAAAAATAAGGCGGGGTTTACCCGGGCTCCTCTTTGTGGGAACATGCAATTATCCATGATTGAAATATGCCCTAAATAATCCTTCTCATTGTGAAAAGTTCCGATTTGTTTATACTTGAAACAGATGGTTCCCAATAACTGTTTTCCACTGCATTTCACACAATATATGAAACTAGTCTCTGACTAGTTTTTAATGTACCTGCAAGTTCACTGTAAGACAAGAAAGGCAATCTATGAGAAGACCTTTCAAAGATCAGGAATTCATTATAATTGTTAACAATGCTAATTAATGTTTACCAGCAACTCATTCTGGGAATGGGGGGGGGGGATATAGGTACTAGGTGTTTTTTGGTGAAGAACTCACAGTAAATCTACCTCTAAAATATTGTGAGGTTTCATTTAAATATTCATTTAAAATAACAATAACAATTATTCCTATACTGCCATTATTAGCTAGATAAATTTTATTCCATTATAAGAATGGTGTTTAGCTAATAGACTCTTTTAAAAATGTAATTTTTTGTCCTTTTACTAAGATAATAGTAATAGCTCTTGACTCAGGTGACATGGGTTCAAATTCTGACTCTGCTGAAATTCGTTGATTTGCTCTTCATTTTTAAAGAAGTCCAAAATGATAACACTATATTAGAGTTGAGTTGCAGTATGTCCGCCTGTGGCTAATCAGACCAAGACGAGCTAAGAATGCTCTACCACGGTTCAGACACAAATAGTTCATGTGAACACTTGGATCTCACATTTCTTTTGAGTTAATTAAATTCTGCTTTGTTCAAAGAATACAACAACTTCTCTGATAAGGGCAAGTCATGCTGGGTAGTCCTCTGCCAGTGTCATGCAATTGATTCCAAAGTTTTAAGACACTTGCAGAGTATGCTTGGACCAGTTTTACCAACCACTATGTGAGCTCTTGCCCTGTGTGAGTTCTCCATCAAATTCTCTTGTTGGCATGAATATATTTGACATTCAAACAATATGGTCAGCTCATTAGAGTTGTACTCTCTGCGGCAGACTTTGAATGCTTGCCAGTTTAGTTCAAGAAAGTTGAACTAATGAACTCAGTTCCTGGAAGCTCAATTTGCCATATGATCTTCAAAATCTTCCTGAGGCAATTCAAATGGAAGTGATTCCATTTCCTGACATGGTTGTTACCAATGATTCCACCAAGAGATAGTGTAGTGCTATTGGATAGAACAGTATTTTCTTGGTGTAAATTGTTAGACCAAAATCAGACAAACAGCAGAGAATCAATCCATACTTTGCTGCATCTCAGCTTCAGAGACTGCATTTAATGTACATTCATCTGCAAACAAAAAAATCATGCATCAATACTTTTTTCCACTTTAGTCTTGGCTTTTAGCCTTTGCAAATTAAAGAATTTACCATCAGTGTGGCAGCTGATCTTGCTTCTATGTTTGTCTTCATTGGAGACATTTGACAACATGACTGAAAACATCATGCTAAAAAGCCCTCATCCTTTCACTCCATTAGTGTCTGGAAAAATATGAATCTGTTGTTCATTATCCAGAACCAGGGCAAGCATGCTTGTCATGAAATTGGTGTACCATGTTGATCAACTTTTCTGGACAACCAAATTTTGACGTAATTTTCCATAATACTTCACAATTTATAGTACCAAAGAGCTTGGTCAGATCAATAAATGCTGTGTTCAGATCTCTGTTCAGGCCCTGGCATTTCTCTTAGAGTTATCAGGAGCAAATACCATGTCTACCATTCCTC
This sequence comes from Sminthopsis crassicaudata, assembly GCF_048593235.1. Classification (NCBI taxonomy): domain Eukaryota; kingdom Metazoa; phylum Chordata; class Mammalia; order Dasyuromorphia; family Dasyuridae; genus Sminthopsis; species Sminthopsis crassicaudata. The sequence goes on along the minus strand of NC_133622.1, from coordinate 21,368,012 downwards.
AGGCCTTTCTAAATCTTTCTAAAGCTCTCAAATAGATGACAATCTTCCTAATGAAAATCAGCCTATCAAGGAGGACTCTAACAAAGAATCTTTCCAGGAATGAATAAAAGACAGACCCTCTCCACTTCTGTGATTGTAATAGGACAATCTATTCTGTTCCCCTTACAATTATAGACTAGGGCAATAGAAGCATCTTTGAATTCCTAGGGGATAACGCCCTCCTGCCAGTAACCCAGAAATATTTTAGTAACCTTTTGCATGAGTAATGGAACCTCCACTTGTAAATCTCACCTGGAATAGAATCAGCACAAGGAGCTTTGTCACATGAAAGGAGCCTAATGGCATTCAAAATCTATTTGGTTGGAACTTGAACTAGGGAGGGAATGACTTCAATCTAAGGCAAATGGTCAATAACTTCAGTGATTGATGATGGTCTGTTGAGAACACTGTGGAAGTATGCAGCCCATCTCTCTATAATCATGTCTATAGAAATAGATATATATATATATATAATCATTCCTTAATCCTACTCAATGTGGCTCTATCAGCACTGAGTAATTGAGAAGCACCATAGGTCTTTGGCCCCTAAATATCCTCCAGGACATCATAAAAACAGTTTGTATTGTTACTATTAGCCTAAAATTGAATTTCATCTGCCTTACTCCAGAGACAAAAATCCTACATTTTTGTCAGCTTTGCTAGTACTTTACTTTTGATGATATTAAATGCAGCTCTTACAGAGATGGATGAACTCTTCTGCTGATACACTGATATTCTTTTTTTTTTCTTTATTAGCTTCTGAATTTTTCCATTGTTTTTGAAAAACAGTCTTGATGTTTGTTAGTGTTGTGTCCCAGAAGAGGAAATGTAATACTGTATAAAAATCTCTGAAAGCTGCTCACTACTTTTCTATTCCACTGTTGCCAACTGTGAGTTAGCTCAACTTTCCCTCCAAGTTGGCAACAAAGAGTTCTATCTCAGAGAAGTGTTCTAATTAATCTAATTAAACATTCATTCTTCCAGCAGTCTTTTTTTCCTTTGACCCCTGCTTTTCTTGAATGTGAATATTTTGCTTGGAGAGGATAAATCTATGATTGGTCCAGCACTCTGTACCACATGTTGTTTTTCTCACGCTCACATCCTGTCTGTCTCTTCTCATTACAATCACATAGTCTATTAAATGCCAGTGTTAATTGTGAGAATGTATCCACAAAGTTTGTTGTTTTTGTGTGATTCTTTGTTTTTGTTTCTGTGTTGTTGTTGTTGTTTATAAGGAAATTTGGATTGAGTGCTTTGTCCAGTATCACAGAGCTAGTAAGTGTTAAGTATCCGAAACCACATTTGAACTCAGGTCTTCCTGACTTCAAAGCTTTTGCCCTATTTACTACATCATTTAACTCCCCCAAAGTTTTTTTTAACTTCATATAAGCAGAAGACAGTGTTGGGAATGAGAAGGTTGTGAGATACTCAAGCATTCACTAGTGACTATTGTGATTGTTTCCTCCGTTCCTCCTCCGTGTGTGACTATAGCTCCCAGAATATTTGTACCTGTGATTTCATCACTTGATTGTCAAAATAGGACTTTGATATAGGTAAAAATGGTAAAATGTTATGGGTGACATCTTTTGATTCATGTGTAAATTATGTGAGAAACAGGAAACTTGTCCTCATTTTCTCTTCCACAATTGTCAGAGACAGTCAAAGGACAGCCAAGTTGACTAGTAATAGCTTGAGTTGCAGTAAATGTGTTTGGTGTACTTAACTTTTAATCAAGCTCTGAGTGCCCCACAGCCCCTTCTTCATTTTCCTTCAGGGCTAATGGAACAAACAGTTCTCATGGACCCATTTCACCTTAATGATGGATTTGAGACCCTGGGATTATTCTCAGCTTGGCTTAGCTTGCCTGACAAACAGTTTACTCTGGTGTGACTGCTGTCCATGGTACAGCTTCTTGGATCCACATGTGAGAGTTAGGTTGATCAGGTAGACACCAAAGGTGAAAATTAGCTCTGAAAGGGCTTGGCAGCCCAAACACCAGAAGTATTGGTCTTCCTTGAATACACCCTATACCGTTTTTGCTCTTACTACTACTTGAGTGAACTTATATAAGTTATTTAACTTCTGAAGTTAGGTCTCTATTTCCTCATTCAAAAATGAAGGTGATCCGTAAAGTCCACTCTGCCTTTTACTCTAATTATATTATCTTAAAAAGATATACTAGAAAAACACAGATTTCTAGATATTTAACAATTAAATAATTATATTCAAATTACTAAGAAATATCATTGCAGTTAGATACTCTTGGAGATTACCTTTTTCACTCCTTTTAGTGAATAAAAATGCACTCCAATAATTGGTTAAAAAAAAAAAAAAGAAAGAAAAAAAAAGAAACGCTTGGCTGTTTATACTGCTGATAGAATCAGGAGTCACTTATTACTTCTCCTTTTTTGGTATCCTTATGTGCCTTCCATACTTTAATCATGGATATCCCCAAGGCCATATATCTTAAGCTCTCTTTTATTTTCTCCCTGTACTCTCTTTCATGGAAATCTCATCTTTCTTATGAATTCAGTTATCACATCACTGCAGATGATTACTAAAAATTTCAACCAGGATAATACGCTTCATTTCATACTCAATATGCCCCCAAAAGACTACTCATCATCTTTTTAAAAAACTCCCTCCCTTATCACCTTTCCTCTTTCTTTATGCCATAGGAGCAATGATGAAGAATGCAACTCAATTCATAAGAGAGAGTTGTTAGGCTAAATACGCAAAATGAGACACATTTTTGGATGTGGCGATTATGTGAATTAGTTTTGCTTGACAATGTATATTTCTTACAATAATTTTGTTTTTCTTTTCTTTTTTATGGGGGCAGATGGGAAGGTGAACAAAAACATACTTGTAATTAAAAATAAAGTTTTAAAAAAGAAGGCAATGATACATAAGACTCCATCTTAGAAATCTAGGAATTTAAAATATTTTAATAGGGATACAATCTCATGAGTGAAGATGGGGCAAATCAAGTAGTATATTTGCTTTATCATCTTCATTTATGTAAGATCAAGATGTTAAGGAATAAATGTTATATGCTTTAAATATCAGTTCATGATATTTAATATCTGGATTGTGATGCTAATCTAAGTTCAGTATTTTAGGGTAGTGGTGGAAGGATATTTTAGTTATGAGAAAATTAAATAATGGTGTCTATAATCATAGTGGGAATAAATGTTAGAAGAAGGAGATAAATTCAACCCAGTCTTCCTGAATCTGAGGACCTCCATCTACAATAAACATTGACTTTCAAATTTAGTTTTGCAATTGGGAAATGACAAGGATTAGTTGCATTCCTGGTATTGAAAATGAACCTAGTTCCTTCACTCTCTTGGAGGACAAATTATTAATAAAGAGTTTCATAAGAAAAAAAATGAGAAGCAGGACACTATAGTAGAAAAAAAAAGTAGAAAGAAGTCTACTATAGTGGACTAATTAGATAAACAAAAACACCAATGAAAAAAAAAGTAAAAAAAAAACCAAAAAAACAAAAAACAAAACTTTTATTCTATTCTGGCTACATCATTTAGTAGCTACATTTAATAGGCAATCATACAATTTCTCTGAGTATCAGCTTTTTCATTTGTACATCAGAGATACAATTTCTTAAGTTTTCCACCTGGCTTAAAGAGTTTTGAGGATCAAAAAAGAACATTTAGCTTACAACATTGGGTTACATTAGGTTACAAATAGCCAAAACCATCACCAAACACACACACACACACACACACACACACACACACAAATAGGAACCAAACAGGAAAATTATTAATAGATAAAATTGATGTCATCTGATGCTTGACCTTGGTGTATGTAGATATTTTTACTAACAATTATTATTATGTTTATTGAGGGAGGAAAGAGAGTCAGAAATGAAGTATAAACACAATGTTTTCTATTTCATTTAAGTGCTCAAATAATTCTTGACCTTGCAGCTTTAGTTATTGGGAACAACAGACCATTTTCTTTTTGCATTGTCATTCTCAGCACCTAGAAGAGGGTGTGTCACATAATAAGAACTTAATAAATTCTTTTCAATCCACTGATTATTGAGTTTTTGTCTTAACACTGTTCAAAAGAGCTAGCCAATCAGATGGTCTGCTGTTGAAACTGAGGTTTCAGCTGCTAAAGTTCTTGGAGTTGAAATTTTTAACAGATAAATTTAGTTGCCCTGCTTCTGTAGAACATTGCCACCAGCCATATCATATCATTAGTAATTTAGACAGATACAAAATTGGATCTGTAAAACTGTTTCTTTACTGTGTAAATTGGATAGCCAGCTCATTAGTACCTTTTAGTAAACTTAGTCAAGATAGTCCTGTCATGTTTTGCTCTTCATTATTATATTTCAAAGACTAGGAGAAGCTTCAGAAGAAGTCAATTAAAATGTTCAGATATTAACTGTATTTATAACTAGCACAAACAATTTTACAATGAAGTTAATTCAATCCAATAATAATATAAATATATACAAAATATAAATATATAAAATATATAAATATATAAATATATAAAAATAAATAATATAAATATATACAAAACTGGCCAATTTTCTTTGTTCTTCTTGGTTAACAATGAAATGTCTTCTCTTTTAAATGGCCAGATTGGTCACTTCTAATGTAGAAACAGATTTAAAGAGATAACTGGATTTTTTTCTCTTTAATATTTGTTTTCTAAAACAAATTCTGAGCTATGAATGAATACGAAATGCAGAATTTAGATTATTATTCCAAGTCTATGGAGCTGCTTTGATCAGTGGCAGATTGGTCAGTGATACTCCTAAATAATGTAATTTTTTTGTGGACAAGTTTTAACTTACACAAGCTAAGTCTTGAGTCCTCCAAATGAGACATTGAAGAACATGTTGGAGCAGGAGAAGATGTATTCAGTGTAAAAAGAGACATAAGGATCTTAGTAATTAGTAAGAGAAAAATAGAGCCCAGTATTGATCAGTGGTTGTTTATCATTAATATGTACCACAGAGGAGGAAGTAAGGCTAATGAAATTCCATGAGGCTACTTTCTAGCACTAGCACAACAAGGTTATAGTAGGATTTCATCAGTATCTGGGACATCTAATTGGATTTCTGTCTCAGAATCATGGAGCTACAAGAGATTGAGCAGGAGGCCCAATGACATAGTGCCAAGGGGTGTAGAAGTTTCCAAATATGGAGAGTTGTAAAACTGGTACAAGGTGAGGGTTGCTTGCCTTGAAGACACAGTATGTCCCCCACATGGGTTTTGTGGAGATCAAAGAACTTAATTTCTTCTTTCCAAACCAGAAGTTCTTATCGCAAACTATTATTTTTTTTTATAAATTCAGGAAATTAATTCTCTTTACAATGAAATCTACCAAAAATGTTTTCTCAAGTACTCTTAAAAAGAAAAAAAAAAAAAAACTTTGCAAGATAATAAAACAAAGGACAAACACTGCCATTTCAAGATATAATGATATTTTCTGAGATCTTGTCACCACTAATGTCTCATTCAAACATATCAGGAATCTTAACCTTTAAGTATTTAAGAAAGAAATGGCTTAATAAAAGTAAATATCCTTAGGGTAATTTGCTATCACAAATATTATAAGTTTCTATCAGCAAGGTTTTCCTCATTCATGTGCTTTATCTATAAATCTCCTTGAAAACAATGACATTCAGATGTTTTAGTCCCTTCTCTGAGGGGAAAAAAACAACTTTGTAGTTAATATTTTAAAAGTTTGTAAGTAATATGAGTCAGAATTCTCCAAAGGATTAAATGGAAACACATGAAAATGTAGCAAGCATAGTAGGAAAAAATTAGCTTCATATTAATCTATCAATATTATTTTGTTCTTTGCATAACAAATCTACTTTAATGTAGCCTTCTTTGTTCCATATTTCAGTGACCCTTGTTTTTTTTTTTTTTTTTTTTTTTTTTTTGTTTTGTTTGTTTTTTAACCATATTCTTTCCAAAAAGCTAACAGCTTGTTGGAAACAATCAAATAATAAAAATTAATAAGAATAAAAAAAAAAACTACTTTTCACACATGAGATTCGAAAAGGCTTTTTAAGGTATGACATGTTTGCTCCTCACCACAACTCCGAAAGGGGGTATTATTATCTTCCTTTTACAGGTGAAGAAAGAGAAAAAAAAAAGAACTTATGCAACTTGCCTCATAGCACCAGATGAAATTAATGTCTAGGACAGACTCTGAATTCAGGTTCTCTTGACTCAGAAACTACTGTTGTTTTGACTAAGCCAGTCAGCTACCTATTAATTCTCTTCTTGCCTTTCTTGGAGGAACTTAAGATTGTTTAATTTTAGAATTATAAAAATCCTTTAAAATGTAAGTGTAAATATTCATTTTATAGAAAAGGCACAGGAGGCAGCAGCAACAACAACCACTATTTCAAAAACAAGAGCAAGAAAGCAAAATGGCTGTCTTATGAGACTTCACTACTGGATGGGGATAGAAAGAAAATGAAAATAATATAGAAAGGTAAAGATATAGCCCCTGAATGCAGCATTCCAAAAATAGCAAGGAGAAATGAGAAGATGCTAATTGTTTTTATGAACATTACAAAAGAAATAGAAGAAAATAAAAGAATGGGAAGGACAAGACATCTATTTTGGAAAATTAGAGACATCAAGGGAAGTTTCAAGCAAATATGGACAGAAACAGAAGAGAGAGATTAAATTAAGAAGAGGTGGCAAGAATATACAAGAGAATTATACAAGATAGAGCGTAAACATCACAAATGTCTCCATAGTGGTTATTGATCTCAAGCCAGACATTCTGTAGAACAAAAATCAAGTGGCTTTAGGAAATATTGCTAATGGTAGGCTAGTGGAGGTGATGGAATTCCAGCTGAATTATTTAAAAATCTCAAAAGTATCTTAGCAAATCGAAAACCACAGCAAAAATCACTGACTTGGAAAAGTTCAATTTACATCAAAATTCTAAAGAAGGGAAATAACAAGGAATTATACAAATTATTGGATAATTGTGCTGATATCACACACCAGCAAGATTATACTCAAGAATCTACAAGCAAGGCTTCAGCAATATGGAAACCAAGAATTACCAGAAGAGCAAGTTGGTTTTCAAAGAGGCAGTGGAATTAGAGACCAAATTGCTAACATTTGCTGATTATGGAGAAAGTAAGGGAGTTACAGAAAACAAACAAAAAGAATTACTTCTACATCGCTATTACACTAAAACCTCTATGTGTACCATGACAGACTGTGACAGATCCTTAAAGAGATGGATATACTAAATCCACTTACTTGTCTTTTGAGGAATCTGTATGCAGGCAGCGAAGCAATAGTTAAAACTAAACTTGAGACAACCAATTGGTTTATGATTGGAAAAGTAATGTTAAAATATTGGTACCTTTTTTTTTTTTTTTGGCAAACTGAAAATTTTTCATGTATTTGTAACAAAAAGAGAAGAAGTGAATGGAAAATTTAATCTAAAAGATCCAGAAAAACGGAAAACACTAAAGACCAATTCCAAGGCCCTCATTATTTACTTCTATTTGAGAAAATGTTATCAGTATAGCTCTAAGGGAAAGGGCTGGGAGAGCTGGTAACATGGTAGCCTTCCTCTCAATTCACGAGGAAACAATGTATATACATGGGGAAGGCTGTGGAAGCCATGTGGTTGTATAACACACTGGGGATGGAAGGATGGCTCTGGATGGAGGCTCCAGGGGAAGCTGGGGAAGCTTGAAATCTAGCCTAGTGAGGAAGAGGGTGGATGAGGGGAAGTTTCAGGGCTTCAAAAGAGGGCACAGGGAAGTAGGAGGAAAGGAGAGCCTAGGTAAGATCTGGAGAGAGAAATTCTGACCCAGCTCAGGGTAAAAAGATCAAGGACACTGTAGGGGCAGAAGGCTTCAGGGGGGGAGGAGGGGACATAGATCCTGGGAAAGCAACGTGACTGTGTCCGAGTCTTCCTAGGAGCTGAGGAGGTTGCCTGGGACCCTCTGGTAGAGCTTGGCTTGGTGACCCTAAAGGGAGCCATGGCCTGGAGTCTGATGGGGCAGCAGCCCAAGAGCCTGGGCAATGGGGGGGGGGGGACAGGCAGAGCCAGGCAGGAGTTTTTAGTGGCCATGTCCAGAGTGGGTCCTCGGGACAAGCAGAAATCTTGAATTTATCAGGGGCCCAAGGCAGAAGGCAGAAGCACCACGTTTCTAACTGGGATCCAGGAACAACGCGGGACTCCTGGGGCCTTGTGGGCAAGGTCTGGGTCCTGTCCCTACAGAGATGCCTTGCAAGAAGCAGTGAGATCTCAAGTCCAGAAGTCTCAGTTTCCAGCTAGCTCTCTCTCGAGGAGATTTCTTCTGGACCCAAGAGTTTTCATCTTAGCCAGCCCCTGAGAATTCCCAAAATGAGCTGTCTCCTAAGACAGGTACCTTATTTATTTAACTATTTTGAGTACATCATGTGAAATCCCAAACCGGATAAGTGAAAAGCTACAATTAAGGAAGCTGGGAGAAATATCAACAATTTAATATATGCAAACAATACCACTCTGATGGTGAAGGTGAATTAAGAAATCTCTTGAGGAGGGTAAAAGAAAAGAGTGTAAGAGTTGTCTTGAAGTTTAACATTAAAAAACAAATAAACAAACAAATGAGTAGTTAAGATCTTGGCAATTCATTCCATCACTTTCTGCCAAATAAAGGGAGAAGAAAATGAAGCTGTCTCAGATTTTATATTTGGAGACTCAAACATCACTGGAGATGGGGATTGCAACCATGAAATTGCTTGTTGGAAGGAAAGTAACTGTACATCTGGACAGTGTACTAAAAGGCAGAGACATCACCTTGTTGTTTCAATAGCAATGTATGACTGTGAAAGTTTGGCTAATTGACAATTATAGGAATCAATGACAATTATAGGATTGATATTTTGAAATTGTGCTTGAGAAGATTTTTGTGAGTCCTTTGAAAAGCAAGAAGATCAAATCATTCAATATTAAATAAATTAACTGGAAGGCAAAATAGTGAAAATGAAGCTTAATTACTTTGGCCCCATTATGAAAAGTCAGGCTCACTGGAAAAGATACTGATGTTGGGAAAGATTGAAGGCAGAAGGAAAGGGGGGTGGAAGAAAATGAGATGGATAGATAGAATCATGAAAACAACCAACATGATCCATGAATTAGTGGTAGACTGAAAAGCCTAGTGTGTTATGTTCCATGGAGTCAAGAAGAGTCAAACATGACTAACTGAAAACAATATTTGAAAAGTTGGGAAGAGGGAAGGATTTTTGGGAAAAGCTTTCTTCTTGCCAGCTACATTGTGATTTATTCTGCTTTTTTGGGTATATAATCTTATGCCTTTATCAGGAATTGTAGCTAACCAGAGACACATATTTTGGGGAAGCGGATCTCTTTGAAAACTGTACACTATTGATTCTTATACTCTGTTAAAGATATAAATCTACATAATAGATTGTAGTACCCTTTTTGCAATATGTTTTTTATAAGGGATAAATAGCACAGAGCACTATAGCAATGACTGGATACCTAAATTGGAAAACTAAGCACCCATCACAAACTGATCTTTTACAAGAAACATCATTTTCTTGAAATTTATCCTCATCTAGAACCTGGGGATGCTAATGCTTACACTGCTTATGTTATGTAGTTTGTGAGGATCCAATGAGTTATTATATGCAAATCACTTTATAAACATGAAAATATAATGAAAATGCAGACTATATTATAATAGCATTGTTGGGGGGTAAACTGGTACAAGAGTTTGGTGATGAAGCTTGCCCTACAGGCTAATGCTTGCAAATTTAGCTACTGAGATTCTGCCCTACACAGAAGGCCTGAGAAATAAGAACACTTTATTTTTCCATTGACACATATTTCTTAAAGGTGTTTTCCAGATCTAATAGAAAAGTGCTTTAAGCACCTGCATTTACACTTTCTTCCAGAATTCTATTAACTAGAAAGCTTCATTAACCAATGGTTCTTACTGATGACCTTACAGCCCTGAAAGATCCTGATGTGTTATATGAATCATTAAAAGATGATGAAATGAAATTGTGTATTTAATTTTAATTTTTTATTAATTCTTTTAAAATTAATCGTTCATGTATTATACATGCTTTATATTTAAAAGATATACACATAGATGTACCTAGATACATATGTAAAACAAAATTAAATTAACCAGAGTGATTACAAAGAATATGCTATATATTCCAGTAAGTATGAATAGAGTTTTCACTTATGTGAAGGTATATATGCTTGTGGAGTCACAAAGTAGTAATAAAACTGTCAAATTCATTTATTATTCTCATTTAAAATTGTTTTACATATACTTTCACTTAAATTATTACAGTCAGTACTATCAATAACTTGCTTCATTTTGGCATAAGGATGTATGATGCAAAAGATAAAAAAAAAAACCTGGGTCAAAATTCTGCCTTTAACATAAACTATTTAATGACAGACAAGTTGTTTGATCTCTTAGTACTCTAGGTGACTTCTAAGACTATATGGGTTATAGAAACATTGCAAGGTATCAGTCTATTTATCAGTTCTTTCTTTGGATACAGATAGTGTCTCTATTCATATGCACTTTACAATTAATTTAGGTACTTAGAAAAGTCAAAATAATTGATTTGCTCAAAGTAGTTCCTAAGACAATATTGTTGTTACTATATACAATGTTCTCTAGAAGTATGTATAGAATAAATTTACATATACACATTTGTGTCTAATGATAGCCATCTCTGAGTAGGGGGGAAGGAAAAAAATATACATGAAAATTTTGTTGGATATTTGAAAGGAAAAGCAAGTTCTACGTAGTAGATTTAGTTTCATTTGCAATTGTTTTTATTGTTTTATGTTATGGAAATGCTTGTTTTGCTTCATATATTAAAATATTAAAACATTAAAAAAAGTTATCAGTCTACCTCTGTACGTAGGAGTTTTTACACTGAAATTTCCCTACAGTTGATGAACATCTCATTGGTCAAGTATCCAAATTCCCACTTGCACTAAATAGTTTAGTATTGAAAGTAGGCCTGTTCCACCTCCCCATAGGGCTCTAAGCTGGACTATGATGAACTGGGGATGTATTTTTCTAATGTCATGGCCCTCAATCTGGCATATTCTCCTTATGTTGATGGATAGTAATTAGCATCTTAGTATCATTTAACTGTCAACTAGCTTTTAGAAAGGGGCATTTACTGAGATATAGAGCAAGAAGGTAAGTACAAACATTCTCCCTCTTGTCCTGCAACAACCAGGTACATAGTCTCTGATCATCCCAATTTCTGGGGAGAATAGGCCACAGCAGTAAAATGATGCAAAGTATTTGTTCAAGGTCATTTTTAAATTCCACTTACCTGATGGACGTCACCCTCTCCTGGTTGCCTATGGTCCTGTTCTATGTTGGGTCCAGCAGGTTGTTAGGACTTCATCAGGTTTGATTGCCTACAGATTTTGTAGACCTCCAGAAGTTTAGTCTTCTAATTTTCTTAACTCACAAGGTAATAGCCACATCAATTCCATTTTTAAGAGTCCACCTAAGGCAGGAAAGAATAGGCACAATAAGGGCAGGAACAATAGCAGGGCCATGTGCTTATGGCTTCATGTCAACCTAGATGCGGAGAATATATTAGTATCTTTCTCTCCAAAGGAGAAAATAATCATTTACTTTCCTCTTTTTTTCTATTTCTTTTCCTCTCCCCTCACTGACTTTTTATGTGAATGCATCAACAAGAGAGAGAGACAGAGAGACAGACAGAGAGAGAGAGACAGACAGAGAGAGAGACAGAAAGACAGAGAGAGACAGAGAGAGAGAGAGAGAGAGAGAGAGAGAGAGAGAGAGAGAGAGAGAGAGAGAGAGAGAGAGAGAGAGAGAGAGAGAGAGAGAGAGAGAGAGAGAAGGGACTGCTTGGCAAATCAGAAGATTGGGTTCTGAATCTCAGCTCAGCCATTTCCTATAAGATCTTAAACAAGGCCTTTAATTTCTTTTAATCTCAGTTTCCTTATGTGTAAAAGAGGGGAACAGGATTAAAAGCTCTCTTTCAGGTCTGAATACATGATTTCATGATGCACCTATATTAATGAAATCACAAATTCATCAAAAGTATTTATTAAAGCTTATTTTGAAAAAAAGATATTTTGGTTGTGTTAATCATAAGAAAAGGAGATCCATAATTCAGGAATTGATCTTTGGCTTTTGATATTCAATTAAGCACAAACTCATCATTGTAGGTTATGTTATCATCTTGCATTACATCATTGTTCTCCAGAAAATGAATTGATGGTGTGAAATAGTTCAGTATGATTGAAGTTTTGTTGTGGAAAATTATTTGTTGAACTGAAAAATGATATTTTAAACTTAAGGCCAAAACTATATTGCCTCAAATGGTTATTTTGGAAAAAATGAACTTGTGAAGCTAAGAATGAATGTTGCTTAAAGATATAATAATAGTTGCCTGACAAATTGCTTCACTTAAATTCTTTGGTTTGGGAGAAGAGATTTTTAGTTAAATATGTTCATTAGGAACTAGTCAACGTAGATGGAATAGATAGATCAGTTGCCCTGTGCTTTAGCAACTACCATCATTCATATTCTTTATCTGACCAACAGATTGAGTGAGCCTGGCTAATCATCAGGAGACAAAGAGCCATGTAAAATCATGGAAGGTTTGCAGCATTTCCTCTGCTAAATTCCTCATTCTGGTATGGTAAAGGCTTGGGGGTCTTCTAGTTTATACTTTTGGAGTGCCAAGCAAGGGATTGCCTACGCTACTGAAAGATTTCAAATAAACATTTTGCAAAAGACCCAGAATTACCTCCAGACAAACATTAACTTTGAACAAGGAAAGATCTGGGTCCACAGTCATTCTCAAAAACTATCAAAGTGCATGATGGGATTGCATCTTTATGGGTAGAGGGAATATTCCTAGAGTGGATACACATAGCTCCTTAAACTACCAATACATGTCAACATTGTGGGTTTGTAGGAGAGAGGTTTGTTTTTTTTTTTTTTTTTCGGGGGGGGGGGCAGAAGAAGACATTGATTGGGATAAAGATCATTATCCTTGGTAATCACTAAAAGGCAGCTTAATATATTAGATAGAGAATTGACCTTGTAACCAAGAAAATATGGATTCATGTCTCGATTTTTCATATAGCAGCATTTTAGGATATATTTTTATATATTCTATAATTTTAAGTTTTATGATACTGTCAAAATTGGTTAATGTCTCAGTAGAGGAGATGTTCCTCTAGCTGATTTTCTGTGGGTTTTCATTTGTAGAGGAAGTTTCCACATTGGGAGTTCATTACATGAATGAAATTAATAAATTAATAAAAGAAAATCACTGATCATTCATTTTTCTAGGGGTTAAATTTTCATGGTCCGGTACATAGTGAGAGTGTTTTTTAAGTGATAATGTCCTTTACTAAGTTCCATTTTCATAAAAAAAAATAGATGGTAGTTTGAAATAACACTGCATGTTTGGATATGTTATTGAACTTTAAACTTTCTGTCTCTGTCTCTTTTCTATGTACATATGCACAAATATATCATGTAATATTTATATGTATTATATAAATCTATTTCTATATAGAAATATAATTTTCCTCTTCCTCCCCTTCCCCACTATCTGCAGCAATTGGAATAGAGCAGGACAAAAAGTTTTATTTTTAAAGTTAAAAATCCAAGAAATAGATTTTGGTTCCTCAGTAACTGGATCTTAGGAGGTCATCCTCACAATAGTGAAGCACCCATCTATCTCTTATCAGAGCTGGACCAAGCTCAAGAAGCAGTTATTGCTGCTAGAGAGGGCTTGGAATCACAGAAGAAGGGAAGCTTTAGGAAGCCATCTGAAGCTAAGGACTAATTTGAAGGCAAGGACCATTTATTACTTATTTCAGTGGAAGTCCATTTTAGATCAGATAGAAGAGAAAAACAGAGTAGGAAGCCAAGAAATTTTTTTGAGCAATAACACAAATGGAAATGCTTATGTAAAAGTTTTTGATCAATAGCACAATTGACATCAGTTAGCTGAAAGGAGACCAAAAATATCTTCCATTAAGTGTAGCTTTAAAAATGAGTTTTTTTTTAATTTTTTTAACCTCCCCAGTATATTTGATAACTATTAGTCATTCAAAAGTCATTTATTGAATTACTATGTATAGGGTACTCTTTGTGAAATGGTCAAGAAACAATTTCTTCTCTTAAGGAACTTACTGATTAGTATAGAAAATAAGACAAGTATTTAAATAACTCTAATAAAAAAGTATATAACCAGTTATCTGACAATTAGATTTTTATAGCTCTTTGGAGTTTTCAGTGCTGTAGGAATTCAGAATGGAAAAAGGTCCCTTCTGGCTATGACAAGAGGAAGGAAGGCAATAGGATCACAGATATCTTCAAGAAAAGAGACACATTTTAAAAGTCTTATAATATGGGTGGGATCTTAAAACTCTAGGAGAAGGCAGGGAAAAAAATCTAGAGGAAAGAATAAAATAAACATGGGTGGAGAGAAGAATTTGAGTCTTATTCAGAGAATGATATATGTGCACTATGATTGGAACATAATGTTGACATAGGTATTAGTAAGGGAAAAGGGAGGGGGAGAGTAACCTCATAGAATGATAATTGGCCTTGAAGCTCACAAGGCCTGACTAGGTTTAAGTCCTATTTCCCACATATGCTGACTGTGAGACCTTGGGCCAGTCTTTTAAATTCTCATTGCCTCCAGGCAACACAGTAAGATTATTAATTGCAACGAGTTGGCAGACTACTCATAGTAGCAATTTCCTCAAAAGAAGGTTCATATATAGACAGGTTCCTGTAACTGGATAAAAGTATAGGGACAAAAATGTAAATTGGACCCATGTTGTAGAGGGTCTTGAATACTAATCTTAAAAATTTGAATCAATAGGCACTTAGTTGACTGCCAGTGAAGATTATTGAGTAGTTAATGATCAGAAAAGATTTAGGAATATCAATCTGATAATACTGTTTAGGATAGAATGAATAGGAATTGATTCAATATCAGTTGGAAAATCAATAAACTAGTACAACTGAGTTAGAGATCATTAAATGCGTTTCCCCCATAATAAGAATGATCATAATTGAAAAGAGTGTTTGTGCCAGAGATTTTTTTAATTTTTATTTTCTATTAAAGCGTTTTATTTGAAAACATATGCATGGCTAATTTTTCAACACGTTAGTGTTGCAAAGTCTTCTGTTCCAAATTATCCCCTCCCCCCACCTTCTCCCCTAGATGGCAGATAATCCAATACATGTCAAATATGGTAAGATATATGTTAAATCCAATATATGTATATATATATATTTGTACATTTATCTTGCTGCAAAAGAAGACTCTGATGAAGAAGGAAAAAACTGGAAAAGAAAACATAATGCAAGCAAACTTACAACAGAGAGAGAATGCTATGTTGTGGTCCACACTTAGCTCCCACGATCCTCTCGTTGCATGTAAGTGGCTTTCTTCACTGAACAATTGGAATTGATTTGAATCATCTCACTGAAGAAAGCCAGGTCTATCAGAATTGGTCTTTGTATAACCTTGTTGTTGCCATGTATAATGATCTCCTAGTTCTGCTCATTTCACTCAGCATCAGTTCATGTCAGTCTCTCCAGCCCTCTCTAAAATCATCCTCCTGATCGTTTCTTACAGAACAATAACATTGCATAACATTCATATACCACAATTTACCCAACCATTCTCCAATTGATGGGCGTCCACTCAGTTTCCAGTTTCTGGCCACTACAAAAAGAGCTGCACAAACATGTTTGCACATATGGGTCCCTTTCCCTCCTTTAAGATCTCTTTGGGATATATGCCCAGTAGAAACCCTGATGGATCAAAAGGTTTGCACAGTTTGATATCTTTTTGAGCACAGTTTCAAATTGCTCTGTAAAATGGCTGGATCCATTCACAATTCCACCATCAATGTATTGGTGTCTCAGTTTTCCCACATCCCCTCCAACATTCATCTTTATCTTTTCCTGTCAGCCAATCTGAGAGGTATGTAATGGTATCCCAGAATTGTCTTAATTTATATTTCTCTGATCACTAGTAATCTGGAGCACCTTTTTATATGACTACAAATAGTTTCAATTTCTTCATCTGAAAATTGTCTGTTCATATCCTTTGATTAAGGCAGAGATATTGAAGAGAGATATTATAAAGATAATGACATCTGATTTATGTAAGAGAAGAGGAAAATGAACAGTTAAGTCTTTAAATCTGGGTGAACAATGTCTGTAGTGAAGTTACTTTGAGGATGTCTTTGAAAAAGCTGCATGTTCCTGCATTTCTTGTATTAATTACTGCATCAGTTCAACAAACTTGGGATCTCCCTGGCATGGAAAATTTCAAAGCATTCAGATTGCAGCTCTTCTATTCTTTGGAAGATGATGCTTGTTGGTCAGATAAACGGCTTTCTCATTGAGAATTTTATTTGTGTCCCAAGGCTTGATTACAAGTAGTACTACAAGTGCCATAAATTTCTACTGGTGGATCTTCTCTTGCTGGTCTTGTTTCAGTGATATTAACTGAAAGAGACAATATGAAAGAAGGATTGAGGTTGGGAATGTGTGTATGTCGAGGGAGCAAAAACGTTAAACTTCATGTGGTGGTATGAAAAGTAAAGTGAACACACAGCAGACAGTAGAAATCAAGAACTGTGACTCAAGAGAGAAGCTGAGACTAGAGGCCTGCTAAGGGATTCATATGAATACAGGTGTTAATAATATCAATATCAATAAGGGAAGGCAGGCTGAGGAAAGGAACTTGAGAATAATGTTACATAAGCTTCTTTAGAACAAAGAATACTGTTTTCCTATTCTTATGTGTTCAGCACAGAGAACACCTTGAATTAATATGTTGAATTAATAAATGTTTATTTGAAATTATTTGATTCTTAGATTAAGAAAAAATAATGGGGGAACAGAACAGAAGAGTAGGAAGAAAATTAAGACAGTACAATAACATTAGAAATTCAAGCATGTAAATTCATTACTGCACATATACACATATAGGTAGGATCTATATAATTTTTTTGTACTTTTATCCACAGTGTGTATCACAATGGCACAATGCCTGGCACTAGATTTTCTCTCCTTCTCTCCCTCCTTCTCTGTCTCTAGCTCTGTCTCTCTCCCTCCCCATCTCTCCTGCTCTCTCTTTCTCTCCTTCTCTCACCCTCACTTTCTCCCTCTTTTCCAATCTCTCTCTCTCTCTCTCTCTCTCTCTCTCTCTCTCTCTCTCTCTCTCTCTCTCTCTCTCTCTCTCTCTCTCTCGCTCTCTCTCTCTCTCTCTCTCTCTCTCTCTCTCTCTCTCTCTCTCTCTCTTCATTTTCTGTGTATGTGCCAAGTGGTTCATTTTTTTTTTCTATAAATTATTTGGTTCCTACTGTTTGCAAGGCAGTGTGTTACATGTAATGGGAAAAATATTAAGAAGTAGCTGTAGTTCTTATGGGACTTTCAGATGCACAACATGATGTAGGAGTCATCTGAACTTAGTACAATCTTTGGAATATAGTGAACACAAAAAATGCTGTCTAATGGACTAAACTTCTATCATTTGTCTTTTCTATACCACCAATTTTGCTACTTAACCATATGGTCTTTTGTTTGGTTATTTATTTTAAATTGTCTCTATCTAGAGTTAAGCTCTCTCAGGCAGCTGTGGTAAGTACTATTTTTGTAAAGCTCCTTTCGGATAATTTTGCCCAGAGTATATGGCAAGAGCTCAAAGACAGGATCTAGAATATAATACTTCAATTATATGAAAAATGATCTTGGATTTAAAGTATAATGTTATCCATCCTAATAATTTTTCAACAAAACTCAATTTTAAATTGTATTAGTATTAGTTGTTTTTCTCCCCATTGACTTGAAGTCAAAAAATAAATTTAAACACTAATAAAAATAATTTAAAGTGCAATAAGCAATGAAAGACATATAGCAGAAATTCACTCTTTTAAAGCCTAATATAAATGTCTAATACATTAGAATTCATTTTTTTACCTCTCACTAGTCTATCTTTTCTTGAAAACTAACCACTATGAATAAAACACCTACACTCATCAAAACACCAAAGGGATATTGACAGATTGGAAGAAGTGGAAAGAAGTGGAAATGATTAAAGGTTTGAAAAGACAGATTTATGAGGAAATATTAAAATCAAATACATACATTCAAATAATAGCAAAAGGCAGGAACAGAAATATTATAATACTCATCATGAATCTGAAAGCAAAGTTCAAGGCAATTGCGAATATTATATTATATGTGCTCACAGACATATATATTCACACATGGGTGCATACATATATATTTAAGCAAGAAACCATTTATCTTAAGTACACCACAATTTTCCCAATGTAATATACTGCCACATATAATATTCTACATCTCACTTTTCTCTCTCTACATCCCATTTTCCTCATCACTTAGATTTTCTAAAAAAGTTAATAATAACATGAGTTAAAGATCAATGTATGGCTTGCCAAAATTAAAACTTAAGCAATTAGGATGTAGATTTTTCTGGGTAATTTCTGTTGTCGAAGGATGCAATTCTTATATCATTGTCTCCCCTATCATATTTCAATAACAAATATCAATGACTTATTTGTAGAGTTCTTTAAGGTTTATAAAATATTTCCTTCAAAAGAATTTTTCTAAAAGGTAATCTAAATAAGATGAAACCATTTTATAGCGAGAAACTAAGTTCTGGATAATTTAGAATCTTAGATTTAAACAAATGATATGTGAATGATAGAGCCAGCAGTGGAAAATGGTGGTTTAGTGCTCTTTCCCCATACCGAACAACTAAGAAGTAATTAATGACATCAATATATTAATTGAAGTTTGAACCTGACTCTTGACTATTATTTTAAACTTAGCTCTTAACCAGCATATATATTATCAATTGAAACTTTCTTTCAGACAGTGGTACCTTTTAAAAAGCATACACTACTGTCTAAAATTAGTTTCAATTATAACATTTATTTTAAAATATATTTTGAATGTTACAAATGATTCATCCAATTCTTTTAAAGCCATAAGGTTCTTCTTTTAAATTTTGTTTTCTTTTTATAAATATAAGCTAAAAGGCACATTAACAAAAACAAAACATTTTAGAGGTTTACTTTAATTAAAACTCCCATTTTGAAATACTTTTTAAAAATGTGTGTATATATGTACATAAAATATCTAAGTAATCTAAAAAAGTGGGGAAAAAACCCAATGTACTTTAATTCCTATTTCACATTCACTGCTAGGTGTTCTCAAAACTATTTCTATGGTTATTATTTTAACCATTTAATAAGTTCATAAAAGAAAAAAAAAATGTTTAGATTTCTTTGGAAGGTACTATGAAGTAGAAACCATTGTTGTGAATTTTACATTTCCAAATTGGCCAATCAGCTGATTTTTGTCAATAACACTTTTTTTTTTCCCATTATACTTCTTCTATCTTGAATAAAGAAGTTTATGGGGCAGCTAGGTAGTGTAATGGATAGAGCACCAGCTCTGAAATCAGGAGAACTAGAGTTCAAATCTGACCTCAGGCAACTTAACACTACCTAGCTATATGACCCTGAGTAAATCACTTAACCCCAATTGCCTCAGAAAAAAAAAAAAAAATTAAGTTTTATAACTAATTTAATAGAGCCAATGTGAATGAATTAAAATGCAAGAAATCTTAGGTTTACACAGAATTATTCTATAAGCAATTGTATTTTTATTTATTTAAATTAATCAATGAATGAATATTTCTCTGTTTCATCTCTTTTAAGTGATCAAAGATTGTCTCAGTAGGTCAAAACATTCAATAAAATAATTTAAAATACATTTTTACAGTTCTGTATATTGCTAAGAGTAATTTCATAAAATATATGAAAATCAAGAGATGGTTGAATTTCTCATTTCTTCTCCCCATAAATATTTATCAAATGATTTATATGTGCAAAGTACCCATAACAATATATAACATAAGGTAAGATGATTCTTTTTATTTTTTTTATTTAAGTGTTTTTTCCAACTATAAGTAAAGAACATTTTCAACATTTATCTTTTGAAAGATTTTGAGTTCCAAATTATTCTCCTTCCTCCCACACCCCTCCCCTAAGCAATCTGATCTAGGTTATACAATACAATCATGTAAAACATGATGGAAAATGTTATCAACATCCAGAGTTTAAAGCATGTTATTTTCCCTTTTTTGTTATTTGTTTGTTTGTTTTTCTTTTTATTCTGTTTCTTCTTTCACAGCATGACTAATGTTTAGATTTCTTGTAGAAACAATGGTTTCTACTTCATAGTACCTTCCAAAGAAATCTAAACATTAGTCATGCTGTGAAAGAAGAAACAGAATAAAAAGAAAAACAAACAAACAAATAACAAAAAAGGGAAAATAACATGCTTTAAACTCTGGATGTTGATAACATTTTCCATCATCAGGCTTTTAGAATTGTCTTGGGTCACTATACTGTTGAGAAAAATGTAGTCTCTCATAGTTGATCATCACACAATCTGGCTATTACTACTGTGTTCTAGTTCTGCTTATTTAGTTGAATAGTTGATCATTACCTAATGTTATTGTTGGGAAGAAGAATCTTAAATCTGTTTATCTAAATTTAAAGTCTTCAACAAAGATTCTTCTTCCCAACAATAACATTATGTTGAATTCTAAAATCACATCTCCAAGTGCCTATTAAATATGTGAAACTGGATTTTATGTAGTTTTATTTTAAATCAATATACCAAATACAGGAAGCATTATTTTTTCCATCTCTAACACTTTACTTGTTCTTAACTTTCCTACTGTTGTTGAAGGTAGGTACCCCCATCTTTCTTCATGGCCAGGCTCAAACTTAGTTGTCATCCTTGATTCCTCCTTCTCTCATCAGGCCATTCCCTTGCCTCCAGCCCCATCCAATTTGCTCTCAAGACTAGGTCATTTTTACTTTGTATCATCTCTTTCATATGATTTCTTTTTTCCTTCCATAGGCTCTCATCACCTTGTGTCTGAATTATTGCAAAACCCTCTGCAATACCTTTCCCCAACAAAAGACACTTCCTGTTTCTACTATTCTGTCAAAAATATTTTACTAAGGCTAAAGACTAACTGTCAAACAACTCTTTTTTTTTTTTTGACTCTCCACCTTTTATACTCATTGAATTCTAACAATTCCCTCATCATTTAAACTTTCAAATATAAAATCTTCTGTTAGATGTTCAAAGCCCTTTATAATCTGCCACCCCACCACCTTTCTAGCCATTACTCCACACATATGTTACAACATTAGCTATAATCCTTTGACACTGGCCTCTTCCATCTTTTTGTTGCTGCTTGGTCATGATTAACCATGTCTGCCTTTTGGTGATCCTACTTGGGGTTTTCTTGGCAAAGACACCGAATGGTTTGCCATTTCTTTCTCCACTTCATTTTATAGATGAGGAAACTGAGGAAAACTTGAACATATCTACTAAGTGTCTGGGCCATATTAGAGCTCAAAAAGATAAGTCACTCAGACCCCAGCTTCAACATTCTATTCACTGTGTCATCTAGCTGTCCTGCTCTTGCTTGAACCAAAAAAACTCTTCAATTTCATTCATTTTCACTAGTTGTTCTCACTGATCTTCCATCTCATTTTTGCCTCTATGCTTCCCTGGCTTCCTTTAAGCTAAACTCATATCTTCTAGAGGAAGCCTTTTCCTAAGCACACTTAATTCCAATGCTTTCCCTATATTGATTAATTTCAGTTGATGCTTTATGTGTCTTGTTTGTATACAGTTGTTTTATGGTATCTTCCCAATTAGACTGAGAGGTCCTTGAAAGCAGGGGCTATCTGTTGGCTTTCTTTCAACAATCACTATAAGGCAAAGTGCCTGGTGAAGAGTAGGAGCTTAATAAATGTCTTCTAAATGAATGTTATTACATAAAACATAACTCACATTATTCTTGGATTTTACAGTTTAGTAAGAGAGATGGCACTTATATAAATAGATATATGATAATTTAGTAATGGTAAGCATCTAAGAATGGGTAGAAATCCCTCATGAAATGCAAAGGGGAGAAGAAAGTTATGTGTAGAAGATGAAAAGTAAGGTTCCCTAAGGAGATGGTCTTTGATTAGGTTTTGAGGATGAAAAAATTTCTACTGAGAGGAATTGTAAGGGATTCCCAAACATAGGAATAAATCTGAAAAAAAAAAGTGTGGGAATGGAAAAACATTAGACATGCACTTATACAGTGGCAGTCCCATTTGACATCAATATATTACTGTCAAAGACTTGGAGTAGACTTGTGAAGTGCAAGTTATATATATATATAGTAACACAATAATTGCACTAGGGATAAAGAAAAAGTCTTAATGACTGGAACCGTAATTGTGCTTGCAACTTCGTAAGACAAGTGAATAAGTGATCAGAAAGGCTGAAGACTGAGTCTGTTTCCCCTTTATATATTACTTCTGAGATTTACTATCTTTCTAATCTTAGACAAGTAACTTAACCTTTCTAATTCTGTTTCTGCAGCTATAAAACAAGGGGGGGTTGGACTAAATAGCCTCTAACATCCCTTTGAGATATAAATTTATGATTCTATGACTTTATATAAAATAATATGCTCTATCACAAACTACCTTAGATCTGGGTCAAGAAGCTTTCAGGAAATATGTGTCTGCCATAATAGTCAAACCTTGTCAAAACCTTTGCATCTCAAGTTCCAGGGCCTCATCAATCCCACTGCTGGAACAATTTCCTTTGCGTAGGAGATGGAAATTCCCTGACAACTTAAATTCTATCTATCTTGCCATAACACACGCTTACTTCATAATCTTTCTCTACACGTATGAATTGGAGAGGATTGATGTAATTCTACAGAAAATTTTTGGGACTTATTGAGGACTATTGTAAGACTTAATGAAACTTTGGGAGGAGTATCAGACGTGCTGGTAAATATTGAAAAGCCAGGCCTTTATCACTTGTCAATGAATCAGAGAGATCCATGTGGATTTTATGGGAGAATTTCCAGAATGTGAGAGGAGATAGGATTTATAAGGGAAGGATATTAAGACAGTCTATCACATATATTGTTGCAACAGCTGACACCCACATAAGCCGGGGCCCCTCAAATAAGATAGGACTTGATTGACCAAAGCATGAAGGGGGAAGAGTAGGGAAGAGATATAACTAAGAATGTACTTGTGAGACTCAGGAATGATGGCTTCTAGATCTTAAGAAGAAGTTCATTACTGCCTTGGGAGAGAATTCTCCAGGAAATCACCATGTTATATTAAACTCTTGTTAGAATTCCTGGTTTGATCTTTATTCCTTGCTTTAAGGTATCTTGGACAATTCTGAGTTAGGGCAACTCAAGATTCAGGGAAGCCCAGAAGGTTTGTAAGAAGGATAGATTCCTATTTAGGCAAATCTTCCTAGATTTGAGACTAATACTCTATCAAATATGTCATTCTATCTATAACATTATTTTGCAATTTAAATGAACAACCCTATTTATGTACTATTACATGCACTAAAATGTGTTTAACAAATTTTTAAAAGTTTGTTCAATTCCTTTTATGTTTTCATACAGTTTTAGTAAGTTTATCATTCTTTAATAATAAAACTAAGAATAATTATATTATGATACTTTTGCTCACATTCATTTAAATTTATGATTTACAAAATTATCTCTGATGAATTAATGTATTTTGTATAACTTCTGCAAAATGCAAACCTTATGAAATTCAAACTTTTAAAATGTAGTTTATTCATCTCATATTTATTCATGACAAAGAATTACCTCACTCTCTATTATCCACTTGGAGAGATCATAATTAATGTCAGTTTTCACCATAATTATTGATTTAATCTCCCCTCACATGACCACCACTCTGGTCCACTCTAGATGGCAAAGTGGATAGAGTGCTGGATCCAGGAAGGAAGGCATGATTTGACTTCAGACATTTACCAGATATGTGATGCTGGCTAGTCTTCTAACCATTGTTTGTCTCAATTTTTTCAACTGTAAAATAGAGTTCATATGTAGCACTTCTTTCCAGTGTTGTTGGGAAGATCAAAAGACATATTTGTAATATGCCTGATACAGAATAAAAGTTTAATAAGTCCGTCTTTTCCCCTTCTCCCTCCCTCTTCCCTCCTCCCTCTTTCCTCCCTCCTTAGGTCTTTCCCTCCCTTCCTCCTTCTGTTCCTCTCTTCATTCTTCCTTCTTTATTTCCTTCCTCCTTTTCTCCCCTATTTCTTCCTTCTCTTTTTCTCTTCCTTCATTCCTTCCTTCTTTCCCTCTCTTCCTCCCTTCTCTCTTTGTCTTCCTTCCTTCCTTCCTTCCTTCCCTCCTTCCTTCCTTCCTTCCTTCCTTCCTTCCTTCCTTCCTTCCTTCCTTCCTTCCTTCCTTCCTTCCTTCCCTCCTTCCTTCCTCCTTCCTTCCTTCCTTCCTTCCTTCCTTCCTTCCTTCCTTCCTTCCTTCCTTCATTCCCTCCTTCCCTTCCTTCCCTCCCCTCCTTCCCTTCCTTCTTTCCTTCTCTTCCTTCCCTTCCTTTTCTTCTTCCCTTCCTTCCCTTCTTCCCTTCTTCCCTTCCTTCCCTTCTTCCTTCTTCCCTTCCTTCCCTTCTTCCCTTCTTCCCTTCCTTCCCTTCCTTCCTTCCCTCCTCCCTTCCCTCCTTCCCTCCCTCCCTCCCCTTTCCTTTCTTCCTTCCTTCCTTCCTTCCTTCCTTTCCTTCCTTTCCTTCCTTCCTTCCTCCCTCCCTTCCTTCCTTCCTTCCTTCCTTCCTTCCTTCCTTCCTTCCTTCCTTCCTTCCTTCCTTCCTTCCTTCCTTCCTTCCTTCCTTCTCTCCTTCCTCCTTCCTTCCTTCCTTCCTTCCTTCCTTCCCTCCCTCCCTTCCCTCCTTCCTTCCTTCCTTCCTTCCTTCCCTTCCCTCCTTCCTTCCTTCCTTCCTTCCTTCCTTCCTTCCTTCCTTCCTTCCTTCCTTCCTTCCTTCCTTCCTTCCTTCCTTCCTTCCTTCCTTCCTCTCCTTCCTTCCTTCCTTCCTTCCTTCCTTCCTTCCTTCCTTCCTTCCTTCCTTCCTTCCCTCCCTCCCTTCCCTCCTTCCCTCCCTCCTTCCCCTTTCCTTCCTTCCTTCCTTCCTTCCTTCCCTCCCTTCCCTCCTTCCTTCCTTTCCTTTCCTTTCCTTTCCTTTCCTTTCCTTCCTTCCTTCCTTCCTTCCTTCCTTCCTTCCTTCCTTCCTTCCTTCCTTCCTTCCTTCCTTCCTTCCTTCCTTCCTTCCTTCCTTCCTTCCTTCCTTCCTTCCTTCCTTCCTTTCTTCCTTCCTTCCTTCCTTCCTTCCTTCCTTCCTTCTTTCCTCTCTTTTGGACTACTGAACAAGCCTCCTAATTGGCTTCCCTTTCAAAAGCCTCTCTCCTTTCCAACTTATTATCGGTCAGACCTTCATTTTATGGCTGATAGTCCGGCCATGTCACTGTCTAAATCAATAAACTTCAGTGACTCCTTATTGTCTCTGGAATCAAATATAAATTCCTCTCTTTGACACTAAAAGACCTTCACAACTGGACTGCGATTTAACTTCCTCACATTATGTTTGTTACTTCACTTCCCGCACTCTATAGTCCAGACAAAACTGGCCTTCTTCTTCTCTACCCATGATACTAAATTGCTCCTTAGGATCATCTAGGTGATACAGTAGACAAAGCACAGGGCCTGGAGTCAGAATGAATTTCGTTCAAATCTAGCCTCAGATACTAGCTGTGTGATCCTGGGCAAGTCAATTAATTTATATTTGCCTCAGTATAATGAGCTCTAAAATCAGGATAATAACAACACTTATCTGACAGTTTTGTTATGAAGATCAAATGAGATCATTTGCAAAGTGCTTATCATAGTGCCAGGCCTAGAGTAAGCTCCATGTAAATACGAAATTGTTTCACTTTTCTTCTCTCTCTTCTCCCTTTCTCTCCCTGTGGCTGCCACACAATAAGGCCCTAGTAAATGTTTATGGATTGATTGACTGATAACCTATGGCTGGGTCAGCTTTTCCCCTGCATTATTCTGTATGGGTTATATATCCAGCCCATGGATTCTTAACCTTTTGTGCTTCAAGGATATCTTTGGAAATCCGTAGCTTATGGACTGCCCCCTCAGAAAAATGTTTTGAAATGTACAAAATACAATACATGATATTAGAAAAGAAATAAATACTATTGAAATATCTAAAACAGAGTCTTATAAAGCTCTCTTTTTGTCAGGTTGAGAACCCTTGCCTCCTTTCCCTGCTCCCATCACACAGACAAATATATCCTTTCTGCAGAGATACAGAAGCTTTCCAGAGCTTAGCATCAGCTCCTGACTAAAATAAAGAAAAACTCTCTAGCAAACTCCCTTGCATTCCAAGGAGTAATGTGGTATTGGCAGGAAGGCTAAACATTAATAGCATAAGACCACCAGCTCATCACTAATTCTTTATTCTGCACACAATCTTGTGGCACGACTTCCTGAAAGCTCAGAGTTATACAAGTAGTCATAATTTTATTATTGAGGAGTAATAATCATTAAAAATAGGAGATTTGCATTTATCCTTGTTTAATTTTCCTATGTCTACATATTTTACAGGCAACTTGTTTCAATGCTGATGGAACTAGCCAACTGCATCATGTCTTTATTATGCTTTGCAACCGAAAAGTCAAATACAAAGAAGATATTGGAAGCAGAAATTAAATGCAATGAAAATGTGAATTACAATAAAAAGGAAATTTACATTTTGACTGTGAATTGTACACACTGACTTTGATTTCATTGCCAAAGAAAAACATGCACATATGTGTGTATATTTATGCATATATATATATAGGTAGATACCTATGTGTGTATGTTTGTATATATCTATACCTATGTTACATAGATAGAGAAATAGAGAGAAAGAGAGAGAGAAAGAAAGAAAGAGAAAGAGAGAGAGAAAGAAAGAGAGAAAGAGAAAGAGAGAGAGAAAGAAAGAGAGATAGAAAGAGAGAGAGAGAGAGAGAGAGAGAGAGAGAGAGAGAGAGAGAGAGAGAGAGAGAGAGAGAGAGAGAGATATTACCCTGGATAAATTATTTTTTTCATTTATATTTGACAGTTCAGTAGGACCATGAGTCTATTATTATGATGAGATCAATAGAATGTAAACTCCTTGAGTTTTTTGTAGATATGTGAAGGGTCAGATCATAAACTCTGAAATATCATAGCTCAACTAGAAGACTGAAATAGCATAATGTTTCATCCAGAAAGCCATTCTGAGAGCAGCATGCCCCCAAGGAATTCCATAATAGTACAGTCTTTGCATTTTTTTTTGGTCATAGTACAAAATGGTGTGTGTGTGTATGTGTGTGTGTGTGTGTGTGTGTGTGTGTGTGTGTTTGGATGCACAAATTATTCAAATCCTTTCTCTGTTACATTTAGAATTAGAATTGGAGGTGTGTGATGGGTGCCCTTGCAGAAGGCTAGCAGAAGCTCCTAGTAGAAAGAGAGTGTAGCAGAATGTGATTAATAGAGGTCCAGATCTGTGCAGGTGGGCAGTTGATCTTTTAGAAGTCCAATGATAGATAAAAGAAGTACCTATTACTTCCAGGATCGATATAAAATCCTGTTTGACTTTGAGACCCTCTTATTACCTGGTCACTTTTTGCTATTCTAAGCTTGTATGTCACACACACCTCCCAGACCCCTTCAATCCAGTGACTTTGATTTTCTTCCTCACACATGATTTCAGCTCCCAAATCCATGCCTTTTCACAGGTTATCTATATTCCTGGAAGGCATTCTCTACTCATTTTAACTTTGTGACTCTTTTGGATTGTTTCAAGACTTAGGTCAGATCTCATCTTCTTCAAAAGCTCCTTCTCTGGCCCATGTATTGTCTTGAAGATCCTTCTCTCATCCTACCATCACCTACTTAGCTAATACCTTCTCTTTCTCTGAGAATACCTCCAACTTATATAAACCTTATATGCATGGAGATATTCACATGTTTTCTACTTTTATATGAGAGCTCCTTGAAAGCTGAGACTGAATATCCCTTGTATATATTCCCAGTACTTAGCACAGTGCTTAACAAACAGTAAGAGCTTAATAAATTCTTGTTGACTGACTGGTAGAGCATAGTAAACAGATTATCACATGATAGATATTAAGCAACAAGTCCAGGAAAGCAGCAAGTTGATGAAGTAGCAAGTAACTTGTCAAGGACTAAGCTAAGATCCACAGGAATAATAGTTCATTGGTAGGGAGGGCTATAGTTTTGAGGAGGATTCAAAAGAAGTTATGGTCCTTGACACTCAGGAATTTACAATCTGATGTGAAGAAAAAAAAAAAAGAATCGATTTTTGATTGCAAAGAGAATACATAGCATAGTTATAAGTGTAAAAGGAATTCAAAGTAGGAAGAATTTAGGTAGATGTGAGTAGACTTTTGTATTAAACACATGGGATGGACAAAATTAAAAACACCTGTGAAAACTGAAAAGTTTGGATTTGAATAAACAAATGGAAGCTCTGATGGGTTGTTGAGCAGAAAATAATATCCAAAAGTATTGGAGTTGAAAGGAAACTGAGAGATCTATTCTAAGCCCTTCAGTTAAAATGAAGACTGAGGTATTAAGGGAGGTTAGGTGCCTTCTTATAGCAGATGGATTTTAGAATTAGACAAAATTACAGAAAGGATCTACTTCAAACCTTTTATTTTACAAATGACTAAACTGAGACTAAAGTGACTTATAATAACTCATCGAGGTAACAAGAGATAGAGCTGAAATTTGAACCCAAGTCCCATTAGCCTAAAGCCAAGCACCATTTCTCTTGTCTTATCTTTTCCTTTATGTACTCAAAAGAAGTAAATCTTCTGAAATATCTGAGTCTTTTTAAGTAGAAACAAAATAAAAATTCTAAGTATTTCGATCCAATAAAGAAAAAACAAAGTATTGGAAAAAAAAAAAAAAAAAAAAGCCTGAACAGAATATACCATATAGGAGCTATCATGTTCTCTATCCTTTTTGTTTACGCGTGTCACAGAGCTAGTTAATGGTAGAATTAGAACCTAAAACTAAGTTTTCTGATCCCTAGCCCATCCCCTAGTTCTGTTTTCATTTAGGCAATTTATTCTGGCACTAGAAAGCAAGGGAAGAAAGAATTTCATTTTTTCATTGTCTCACTAGTTTGAAAAATGTGTTAAGAAATGAGTATAGGAACTTGAGATTTAAACATCTTATAACCCAAAACTCTGCTCTGTCATGGCAAAGGAGATTTTACTACTGAGAGGAATCTGTAATTCATACTGATTTAATTTCACAAGCATTGGTGAAGTATCTACTATATGCCAAGTATAGTCCAGAATTTAAGGGAGAAAAGACTCAAAACAAAACAAAACAGTTCCTATCTTCAGGGAGCCTACATCCTACTAAGGGGATATCGCTTGTACGCAGGTAATCAAATGCAATATTTTTGACGTGGTGGATATAGATTATTAACATTATGAAGGTATCTTAGCAGTAGCACTTGGGTTAAACTTTGAGAAAAGGAATCTGGGAAGATGAGAAAAGAAAAAGCATTTCAAGCAGGTGGACATCTTGGGATCAAGAAGAATCCTGACATGTCAAGTGATAAGCTGCTGAGTCATTTCAGTCATATCCAAATTTGTGAGCTCATTCAGAATTTTCTGGAGTAATTTGCCCTTTCTTGGTCCAGATCATTTTACAGATGAGGAATTAAGGCAAACAGAGTTAAAGGACTTAGGTCCTCCTGACTCCAGGCCCAGAACTTTATCCATTGAGCCACCTTAACTGTTTGATATGCTCAGAGGTAACATTTCTAGAGAATTAGTGTCCAGAAAAAAAAAAAAAAGAGATTAAATTTCCCTATATTCTTTTCTGGTCAGAATATACAATTTAAAAGAAAAGATGATCTAGACCCATTTTTGTCATCATTTGTTCTATCAACTTATATAAGTAGAAATGAACATCTGATAATTTAAACTATAATATATATTGTATTATCCTTTAAAAAATTAATGAGATTGCTAAAAGTCATGTCTTCAGAGACCTGAAAAACGTCAAGATCATAATTCAATTTTTTTAAAAAATTAAAGGGAGTGGGGAGATTTAGCTTGTATAAGAAGTCTAAAGGAAAAATAATTGCCTTTAAATCTTTGAAAGGTTATCCTGGGGGGGGGGGGAAGCTAGATTTGTTCTTCTTGTTCTAGAGGTCAAAACTAAGGGAATTGGGTATAAATTTTAAGGGACAGATTTTGGATCCATTTAAAGAAACACTTTCTGAACATTATAGCTATTTAAAGTAGATTGGGTTTTAGTGGGTTTGCCCTCACTAGATAATTCCTGGATGGCTACTTTTAGAGAAGGCTGCAGAAGAATTTTTCAGTCATATATACCTTGTATAAGAAATCTCTTCTTCCTCTATGGTTCTATAAATGAAGGATGAATCACTTCTAGCTAAATATATTAAGGAAGACTTCATTTGAGCTAAAAGACTGGTAAGAGTGGTTTTAAAAGCAAAAATAATTTATTTTGACTCAATGGGCTGGGGATCAAAAAACTCAGTTTTAAGTTCGAATTCTATCATTAACTAGTTCTGGAATATGAGTTAAAAAATGATAAAGAACATAATAGCTCCTATATGGTTATATTCTGTTCAGTCTTTTTTTTTCCAATATATTTTTTTTCTTTATTGGCTCAAAATACTTAGACTTTTTAGTTTGTTTCTACTTAAAAAGGGGACTTAGATATTCCAGAAGATTTACATTGAGTCTTTGCACTGTTTGGACTGGCATGGGAATGAAGAGACAGGATAACCAGGTAGATCTCTTTAAGGGTAAATTTATTATATTATTTTCTTTTCCATTCTACTGTTTCCATTCTTATCCAAGTCCTCATTCACTTAATGAATATATGTCAATTACTAGATGCATTCAAGGCATTGGAGCTAAACACCATGGAGGACACAAAGAAATATGGATTGTCAAAATAAGATTGTTTGTCTAAAATATAATCAAGGTCAGGATTTCTTTAAATTTTTGTCTTTTATATCTATTGCCTAGTAAAGCAATATAGTAGTTTGTCATGCAGGAATTATATTAGGAATGTTTCTTGAATTGAATGTCATATATTGAGTAGCCTTAATTATTTTTTTCATTTTTACAGTTTTATAAGTCACCTATTTAAGATTGCATGGCTAGTTTTTGCTAGGATTACAAGGTGAGAACTCAGGTTGTCTGGACAGTGACAAGGTGAGAACTCAGGCTGACTTGACAGTTCTCTGGCTCAGACCTTTGGTTCGGGCCTTTAAAGGGAGTTTACGACTTAGGAATTCTAGGAGGAGCAAGCTCATTGGTTGAAGTAATGTTTCCCAGAAGCCCTTGTGTTATCCCACGCCCATTCTCTGGGAGGATAAAAGAAGGGCAGCATTGGGTCTGAAAGAATGGACTCTGGGATAAAGTCTTGATGCCAGGCAGGCTGAAAGGAGACCAGTCTGATTTGAGAAAGGACAAGAGCTGGAGGAGATTCAGAGCTCCCAAGAAACCTGCACACAGAGGAAAAGATTTTACAGATCTCCTCCCAGAGAAGGATTATAATTGAGCAGACTACCACACCCTCACAATTCAAGAACATTACAAGTTTTCCTTGCTTATTCATGTAATTTTCCTACTAAAGATCTTTATAACTTTCCTCCATTCTACTCCACCAAGGTGTAGGATTTCAGTTATATTGCCCCTCCCTTCCTAACTACTTCATGTCTCACTAAATATCAACAAGCCCCTAGTCTAATCATGTCTGTCTCTTTACTTTTTACACCTTAATTCCATCTTGAAAGGCTTTCCACATCGACAATACTGTGATATATCAAAAAAACTAATGTGATTCCCTCAGCTTTACTTGTATCTTATGTTTTTGCTCAACTAATATACTCCCATTATGATACTAATGGTGCAATTATTTTAGCCACTCTGACAATCATTTTTAAGTCTATCTTGGAGGAACTGAATAATTAATTAAATACCAAAAATATCAAAACAACACAGCCCAGTATCAGAGAGTAATATATGTATCTGCCTAAGAGTTTCTCCTGTGTGGGTTTCAGTATTCATTGATCCTTAGTAGGAGAGGTATGCCAAAAAAAAAGAAAGAAAGAAAAAGCAAATCAGCAAATTGACATTTGAATAGTTACTGGAATTATGCATGTAAGCATTCTGAATATTTAAAGTTTGTTTAGAAGTTCAGACCTTTTGACATGAGACCAATTAAGAAACAGAAACCTTAGGATGCGAATTCATTTATCAGCCTGTCTACAGGCAGTCTGCACTATGTTTTCCTGAATGAAGGGCTATTGATGTCAGAATTCATGGTTCTTGGTCTGAAGTTGCCATTGTTTAGTCAGTTTTAGTTAAAGGGAAGATAATTTGTTAGCTAATTCTATCTCTATAATGTCATTGAACTTATCAAATACTAACTTTAACAACAGCATTATTCATAGACTGTTTTTGAGTTTTTCAATTGTAAATGAACTATTTTGCTAGATAAATTTCCCCTTAAAGTCCTTTTCTGATTCCACTTCATAGAATAGAATTGACAGGAAATGTTGGAGAAAAAAAGATGTCTTCAATAACTTTACAAAGAAATATGAAAAGTGAAACTGAGTTTCAAAGAAGGCAGAAAAAGAGAATGAGATGGCTGATCCACATCAATTCAGAATCACAAATTACAGAATGACTAGGACCTCAAAGAAATAACAAACAAATGAAAAACCACATAATTTTACCACAGTGGAGAATACTATGTTGGAGAGCAAGATGAATATAACCTTTATCCACTTTTAGGAATCATTTCAACCAAATAGATCCTAGAAAGTAAGGCAATGTCCCCTAATTGAGCAGTGGATGAGCAAATTGTGGTACCTGGATGTAATGTACTACTATGGTGTCATAAGAAGTGATGAAAGAGATGTTTTTAGGTAAGCCTGGGGAGATTTACATGAATTGAGTTAGCGTGAAGTAAGCAGAATCAACCAGAACAATTTGTAATATAACTATAACATCATTAAAAGCAATCATTAAATAGAACCAGAAGATCTCTGTACACTTCAATGCTGTATGAGGATGTATTCTGATGGAAGTGGATATCTTCAATATAGAGAAGATCCAACTCACTCCCAGTTGATCAATGATGGACAGAAATAACTACACCCAGAGAAGAAACACTGGGAAGTGAATGTAAATTGTTAGCACTACTGTCTATCTGCCCAGGTTACTTACACCTTCGGAATCTAATACTTAATGTGCAACAAGAACATGTTATCTATACACATATATTGTATCTAGGTTATATTGTAACACATGAAAAATATATGGGATTACCTGTCATCTAGGGGAGGGAGTAGAGGGAAGGAAGTGATAATTTGGAAAAATGAATACAAGGGATAATGTTATAAAAAAATTACTCATGCATATATACTGTCAAAAATTTTATAAATAAAATTTAAAAAAAAGAATTACCCAGCAGTAGAAAATAATGCTATTGAATGAATTAAAACCACATTTTAATGGTTTATTATGTGTAAAAGACTGTACAAATAGAGGATAAAAATAGAAAAGCAGTATAGTAACTTGTTTCAAGGTATTTCCATTTTAGTGGAGGAGAGAAAACAATTAGGAATCATTGGTTAATGGTCTCTAGGGTACAATAAAATGGATAGTGATAGAAAAAAAAAGCAATCATTAAAAAAAAAAAAAAACAAACACCTAAGAACTGTGATCAATGCAATAGTAAATTATAATTCCAGAAGTTTGATAATGAAGAATGAGACCCAATTCCTGACAGAGAGATGATGGACTAAAAATGAAGAATGAAGCATGCATTTTTAGGCATTGTTAATGTGGAAATGAGGTGCTCTTGACTATGCAGATTTGTTATCAAAGTTTTGTTCTTTCTTCCCTAACCTTGTCTTCTCTTCCTATGCCTTGTCTTGTCTGAACTTGACTTCTATTTTCCTTTTCCTCCTTCTCCTCCTCCTTTTCTTCTTCTTCCTTCTTCTTTCTTCTGAAGAGGAGAGGAAAGGGGGAAGGAGAGAGAGAAAGAGAAAGAGAGAATTGACTAATTAAAAATAATAATTTAGGAACTATTTAAGCTCCAAGGGATGAAAGGAACTATCAATGGATATTTTCCCTTTGAAAAAAATCATGTACAGATTATTTGTGCTATTCATTGATGCATTACTGTTGCTGGTAGTAATATATTCATGAAGAGATTTGCTAAATAAGAATCTACATATAGATTCATATGTAGAACTTTCTATACTTTTATGTAAGACCTTTATCTATAAACCTGATTCAAGGGCCAGCTACGGCATATGAATTTAACTCTGAATTTGAATCTTTCTTTGGAACAAATGTGAAATAAGCCATAGGAACAAAATAACTCACTGTTTAAGT
Source organism: Sminthopsis crassicaudata (assembly GCF_048593235.1). Taxonomy (NCBI): domain Eukaryota; kingdom Metazoa; phylum Chordata; class Mammalia; order Dasyuromorphia; family Dasyuridae; genus Sminthopsis; species Sminthopsis crassicaudata. The sequence continues at coordinate 21,333,469 of NC_133622.1, read as the reverse complement.
TTTATTTAAATAATGTTAAATGATATCCTTCTTGGATACTTTAGTTTCTACAGTATTTCTCCTTTTATCTCCTTCCAGGAAGGCATTCCATATAACAAGGATTTTTTTTTTTTTTTTAGGCAATTGGGGTTAAGTGACTTGCCCAGGGTCACACAGCCAGGAAGTGTTAAGTGTCTGTGATCAGATTTGAACTCGGGTCCTCCTGACTTCAAGACTGGTGCTCTATCCACTGCTCCACCGGGATGCCCTAACAAGGAATATTTTTAAAATACAAAAAATAAGAAAAAAAGAGGAAAAAACCCTCTAGCTGATCAATATTTCAAAAAAGCCAGAAAATATTTGCAATGTACAACCCTTGAGGCCTCCCACCTCTCCAAAAGAGTGAAGCAAAAGTTTCTTCTCATATCTCTTCTTTCATACGTGCTTGTTCTATTTAATTTTGCAACAATCCTTTTTGATTTGTATGATTATTCTTTTCATTTATATTGCTGTAATTATTATGTATATTATTTTCTTGGCTTTGTTTATTTCATCCTAAATCAGTTCATGGAGATCTTTTGATGTTTTTCTATATTCATCATTTCTTAACAGTATAGTAATATTTTAATTCACCATGAACCACAATTTTTACAACCATTTTAAAATCAATAAATATTTCCTTTTCACTTTTTTCTATTACAAAAAGTGATTATGTAAATATTTTAGGTGTATAGGTACTTTCTAATTATCAGTGATCTCTTTGAATTATAACCTTCAATCTCTGGTATCTCAGGGTCAAAGGTTATGACCAATGTAGGAGTTTTATTTGCATATTTCCAAATTGCTTTCCAAAATGGCTGCACTGATTCACAACTCCACTTGAATGCAGTAGTGTGTCTGTCTTTTCAAAACCCCTCCATCACTGGCAATTTTCATCTTTTTACATCTTCTGCTGTCTGTCTGACCTCAGAGCTGTCATGATTTACACTTTTCTAGTAATCTAAAGCATGCTAATATTTTAATGTTGTATTAGAATGAAAAGAGGCACTGGAGCTAAAGAGTATGTTGATATATGTTTTTATTCTTAACAAATTAAAAAATATTCTTCGAAAGTTTGTCACATTAATGAAGAGCCAAATTTAGTAAGTAGTAGTGTTAGATTGTGAGCCTAAATCTTGCGATTTTCTATTCAGAGTCCTTTTTGTTATATTGATTTTGTTCCATAGAAGGCAGTGAAATGGAATAGAAAAGAAAAAAAAAAAGAAAAAAAATGAAATGAAGAATTTTTTGTTTTAATGAGCAATGCAGATAATTTCTCAATGGGGTATTTATGGAATAGTAAACATTTTATATTAAGATTCACATTTATAAAACACTTGACATATCTGATATCTTTATGGTTTGGTATCCAAATAAAAACATACTAATTCATGTAGAAATATATATATATATATATATATATATATATATATATATATATATATATATATATATATAAAGAGAGAGAGAGAGAGAGAGAGAGAGAGAGAGGTTCTATGTATTCTATTTCTTTTTTATTTGATATCTTTTTCATGTTCAAAACATGTTTAGCTAAAACATGCTTAAAATTAGTTTATATAAAGATAAGCCTTATAGATTGGTCAGTTAAAAGGAACAAATAATGTACATTAAATTGTTCCTAATTTCTGCAAAAAGGTCCCATTCCTTTATCATTCTTGTCACCCACTTAGATTTTCTGCAGTTTGCCAATGTATAATTTAAACTATACACATTTATCTAGATGTGGTCTGACCAAGGTTAAAAACAGTATCACACTATTTCTATACTTTATTATTGTATCCTTGGACAACATTAGTCCTTTGCTTTCTTCCTTTGTGTTCACAATACAGTTTTGGTTAATTTACTAAAACCACCAGATCTTTTTTTTTTTTTATATGTGAGTTATTATATAATCACATATGTATCATTATGTACTCATCAAGTTGATATTTTGAATCCAAATGGAGTGGAAATTTTTATCAAATTTTATATTATTTATTTCTTCACAATTTATCTTTTACAAATCCTTTTTTCAAATCCTAGCTCTGTTGGTCAGTATATTAGTTATCCCTCTTATATGTATCATCTGTGAACGTAAAAGCATATCATTTATATCTTCAGCCAAGTCATTGATGAAAATATTGTAGCCAATATGGAGCCCTGGAAAAACTGATTGACATTAATCCATTATTCATCTCTTTATGCCTTATTATTCAACACGAATCCTCCTATGTTCTATAATTCTATGTTTTTATCTAATAGGCAACAGTACAGAGGATAATGGTGGTGCTTTTGTGACTCTAAGAAACATTACTGTGCAGTAGAGAGCAGCTGTACTTGGAGTCAGTAATACATAGCTTTTGATCATACCTCAGTTACTTACTAGCTGTAGGACTATAGGCAAGACACTTAATTTTTCTGAACCAATTTTCTAATCTGTAAAATGGGAACAGCACAATTATATGCATAGGACCTACATCATAAAGCTGTTGTGAAATGCATTTAATTCATATAGCATAACAAACTTAAAGTACAAAATAAATGCCAGATATTAAAATTTGTTTAAGGATTTTTAGAAATTTAGGAATGTTATTTCAACAGCATTCTGGTCTGCTATCAAGAATTCTTATTTATATGTCTATGTGTATATAAGTTTGCAAGGATAATGTATTTATAAATGTGTATATTTAATATGTACTTGGTGACAGAGATTTGATAGACATAATATGTGCCCTTGAGAAATACTGCAGACGTACCAAGAAGACATGACATCTTCCTGCCTTTGAAAGTTACCATTACAGTGTGCACAATTAAGAGGGGGGAAATTGCTGGACCTTACAATACACTCTGGAATTTGTAGCAGAAAGGTCAGGGGAGTGTTTAATGACACCTTAGCTAAATAATATCCCTTTCTCCCTATCTATCTACCTAACTATCTGACTATCTACCTATCTATCTATCTATATGCTAAAATGATAGGAAATACCTTTCTAGATATTATGATCAGTAAAATAGTAATTAGGAAATAGATTTAGCCCTATACTATCAGCCTTCCATTTCATCAATAGTCCAATCTCATGAGACTTATGAAGCTATTTCTACACAAACAAGTTTTGAAAGTACTAAATAACTGAAAGTCATTGTTGAAATAATTACACTTTCACAAGGTTGCAGTTAGTGGGAAGTTCAGGATACATATTTTCTGCTCAAAGTGACTTTTTCCAAAGTTCACTAAAGAGAAATTCTTCTCATGTCATGAAATTAGAAAACACAAAAAGAAATATTTCTTTGTCTTTTCTATTTTTCAAGAACATTTCTCTTGACTAAATATGGTTTCTTCTAAAGAGACAAGCACAGCAATTCCTTATATGTAAATGGTACGAAAAGGTAATGATTTGAATGAGGTTGAGTAATTAAATACAATTTAATCTCTGTAATGATGTACTTGAGCTTGGACTGCCCTGAACCATATGGTACAAAAAGTAATTTTTCAAGCTAGTAGATGACCAGCTTGGTAAAGAAAGGTTAGATGACTCAAATGATAATAGAGAAATGAAAAATAGAACCTTGCCCCCAAAAGAAAACAGAATTAACCAGACAATAACAAAAAAATTCAAAAACAATGTGCAAGTATACTAAGCAATCTGCTTGGAACTATGAGTTGGCATAGCAAAAACATGGAGATTACAGACCTGGGATGTCTCAAAAGGAAGACTAAATAGTTTAGAGAGGAGTAGAAGGCTCTCTCCGAGCCTGTCTGCATCATAGAAATGGGGGAAGAACAAAGGAATGTAGAGTATTAGATTAAGGGAGTATAATGTGGGAGAGGGGTACTCAGGCTACATATCATTGCTAGCTCATTATGTTTATCTTTTAGATGGAATTATGTAAATTTATTAAAATATTTAGCTTTTCTCAAGTTTATTCCCATGACCTTGAAAGTTCAAACAATTGATGTGTGTGTGTGTATGTGTGTGTGTGTGTGTGTGTGTGTGTGTATTTAAAGGGTTGAAACTCTTGAGTTTATGCACTGAAGTTAGACACTTGATTTAGCACTTGATGCTAATTACCAATTGGACAATACTCTATAAGAATATGCTTGGAAAATGGCCCTTCCCACTATCCTGTGCTGGCCAATCATTTGGTGTATACAGAGAATTGTAGGCAGGACTAGGGGGTGGAGTGAGACTAGCCAGGGTCACTTCTGGATGGGAGACTAAGAGGTGAGGTCATGGAGATCCTATGCATCCATTCCCTTGACTTCTACCAAGAATAAAGACTTTTGCTTATCCTGACTCCGGCTGATTCTAAGGTATCCAGAGTGTGAAGGCAGTCATCACATTTGTAGATTAAGAAAATAATCTATAGATAATTGCAACTCTAAAAGCCTTGATACTCTGATGTTTGAATTAATCTGTGTTCTCACTGACCTGGTTGTTTCATACAATGATTCAGATTTTATCCCATTCATATGTAAACATCGTATGGGATTCCTTTCATGTCTTCCCATAGGTTTATCACAGGAGAATGGACCTTTTCATCTTTCTTACCTTCTTCTGATGTTATGAGGAAACATTTAGGTTGTCCATCTATCATTCATTACCCTCGACATATGACTGATCCGTCTTCATATTCAAATATAATATTTTCCTGATAACATCATTTATCCCTATTCTTTAAAGTTCTTCATTTGTTATATGTTGCATAATGAACACTTCCACCATATGCTTCTGTATTATTCTGTATAACATAACTTGATCTTCATAGCATTCTCATGAATTAGATGGCACATGTATTATTGTATTCATATAACAGATAAAAAACCTGAGGCCCCTGGGAGATTAAGTGATTACATAACAAAACACGTAACAGGTGGAACCAGAACTTGAAAAAGGTATCTGGTGCTCTTTCCATTATGACTTTCAATATTCTAGAATAATAGTATAGAGAGCAACACATAATTAATTGTATTTTACTGTTTATTTTAGCTAAAAGCATTGGAATATTCTTTATACTATCTGAGGCATATTTAATGACAATGACACTCTGATTACTATACAAGAAAGAATTAATAAAAAACAATAATGTATGAAATAAAGTCCTTGGCATACAAGTAGATAAAGAAATGATTATAATTAAGACAGAGATGCTCAGTGAAAATAGCTCCTGATTACTTTTTTTAATTGGCACATAAGGTATTAACTTGAACCAGACCAACTAAATTGGGAATATAAATAGTGTTTATTTTCCAAACATATCATGCAGTAAACAGTCCATGTAGGTCAAGGTATCTTATACTCTGCATTCAAAATCAAATGATAAAAACCCTGAGAAATTATTTCAGATGTGTGTGAAAAGAACTGACCTTCAAAACAGTATATTAAACTTTCCAGCTACAAAATCACATGTTGCTTCAGAAGCAGAAGAGATCATTTCAACAGAAATGTTAGATGAAGTTCTTAAATCCCAGTGGAAAGTCACTATGTCAAATAAATGCTTATAAATCATTTAAAATTTGTTACTTGTGAGTACACTTAACCTTCATGCTTTTCCTCCCCTGTGATGTTGGGACAGTATTATTTGCACAAATTTTCTCAGAAGATTGATGGGAGAAAAGTATTTTGTATACTGTAAATTATTATGTAAATCAGAAAAAGAGCACTGGCCTGAAAAATGGATGTCTTTAATTTAGACAGCTGACTCATTATGATCAAAACACTTCATCTCCACACCTCAGGCTCTTTATCTGTTAAAAAAATATAATAGATAGAAGTCCTACTAATTAAAAGAAATATTTTGAGGGAATAATAAAGCAACATAAATGAAAATGTTTTGAAAAATACTAAAAATAACGTCACAACGTGCAATATACTTCTTAGAAAAAAATAAGTCATAAAGAACAATCTGAATAAACTAGGACCAAATTCTAAACTACAGGTTCACAGATTTAAAATTATTCCAAATATTAGATCATTTACTTTTACCTCAACAATAAATGACCTCAAAAGTTGTCTTAATTTATGTTACTGAAGTAAATAAAAGTAGAATTGATAGATAAAATAATTCAATAATTTAATTTAATCTCAACAAACAGATACTGTGCTAGATATAGAGAATACTGGATAAAAAGGAAAACTATCCTTTTTTAAAAAAGAAACATATTTTAGTGCAATACAATATGGAAACATATTAATTAATTCAAGGTAGTATAAAGAATGAGATAATATTTGGGATATTGGAAGAATAGGATAGTGGTTCTTAACTATTTTGGGGTTGGGATACTTCTAATAATTCCGTGAAAACCAAGGGCCCATTTTAAATGTATAAAACAATATATATGATTGCAAAGATAATATTATATTAATAGCTGTCTGTCTATCTATGTCTATCCCTCTATCTACCTATCCATCTATCTAAATTCACAGACCACAGATTAAAACAAATACATACTCCCTGGTTTAGAGGGCTAAGACTGAAGAACTAATAATGAGAACAAAACAACTTAATGGATCAGCAAGACAAAGAAAGTGGAGGAGGTTGAGGTTCTAATGAGAACAAAATTGGTTTTAGGGTTAGGCAAATGAGATAGAGGGCAAGACCATATGAACAGAGTGGTGGATTTCTGGATTGCCTGCATTATAGAGACAACAAAGTAATGGGTAATGATGGGAACTAAGCTATGACTATCATTTTGGGTAGCTTAAGTAGAATCAAGGGAAGACCTGCAAACTTAAGGAAAATTTAACATTTACAATGATATTTCCAAGAATGAGACTTAAGTTTGATGTGAAAAAAGATATATTGAGCTAAGTATCAAATAGCTTTGGGGGTGGAAAGAAACAATTGCTGTCAACTCATTATAACATCATTAAGTTACCTTTAATGTTTAATTGAAATAAAGTGTGACATTTAAATTTCAGGTTCTTTAATTCTTGACACTCTTGAAACAATAAAAAAGATCAGGGAACTTCATTTGACATAGATTTGGAACATGTAGATTTGTATTTCTGTACCCAAAGTTGTGATACAATCATAGGAGCGTTTACATTTTTGTTATTGGTAATGTGCATAAATTTTTTAGTAATAACTAAAAATACAATATTACATATTGTATTAGAGAGATAAATTGGGTCCCCCATACTCCACCTTAAGTCTTGAAAGAGTTATATCAATCAAACAATAAATCTATTGATTAATCAACATTATCAACTTCTACAGTATGTCAATACTATATTAAACTCTGAGTATGCAAATTAAAAAAAAAAAGCAAAATTGCTCGTATTTCCAATGAGTCTGTGCTATAATAGTTATGTGGCAGAAGCACTAAAACACTGGGCTAGAGTCATGAAGACCTCAGCTCAAAAGTGGCTTCAGATCTTGAGTAAGCCATTTAATTTCAATTCTGCCTCAGTTTTCAACTGTAAAATGGAGATCATAGCAACAATTGCCTTACATGGCTGTTGTGAGAATCAAATGAGATAATATTTTTAAAGTAATTAGCACAATATTTGGAATATTTTAGGCATTTCATAAATGCTCATCCCCCTTTATTGTTATCAGGGGAGATATCATCCAGCTATACAACTATATACAGAAAATATAAAATAAATCACAAGGTAACTTGGATGTGAAGGCATTAATAGAAAAGAGATCAGGAATGGTCTCATTCAGAGAGGAAGGTAGCTCCTTAGCTGACTCATAAAGGAATAACAAAACTAACTAACAACAACAGCAGGGGTCTCAAATTATTTTTAAATCAATTCAATGAAAAATTAATAGCGTGAAAAGAGAGTTATTGAACAATTCAGACTACCTGAAACAGGGATCAAAAAGGTAACTTATGGATTTAACTACTGAATTGCAAAAATAAATAGTTATGGCCTTTTGTTCCTTCTTCTAGATTTATACAATATATCACAGCAATAGCTACTGTTTTGGTATAGTGCAGACAATAGAAAGAGAACTTGGGAAGCTTAATTCAAGTTCTAAGATTACCTTGAACAACTTGTTTAAACTCTTTAAGTTTGTTTTTTCTCTTTTTCAAAATGAGCGAGTTAAACTTGAGGATCTTTAAGGTTCTTGCTACTTTAATAATATTTAATTCTTAGTATTAGGAGTTTGGGGTTCATCTCCTACAATAAATATATGCATGTGACCCACACTTTTGATTAAGATAGACTCTATTTGATATCAAGTTCTGAAAAAAGAATAGCAATCTATCATAAAATGGTTAAAGAAGAATCTTACTCCAAATAGTACAATACATTTCAAAGGAATAAATTAACCAAAAATGCTACTTAAATTAAAGGAGCATGTAATATTATATGTCTAATGACTATGCATAATAGAAAATGGATTAACTTTCTGATATTGTTTGTTATAAGCACCAAGTAGAACATAGTATAATTATATGAAAAAAATCATAAAATTATACAAATAAAGTTGGTTAAAATAATAAGAAAAAATGAAGTAGTACAATATTTTCAGAAAACTAGTATTGCCTTGCTCTGATAAAAGCCTTATATTCAATACTTAAAGGGAATTAGCAGAAATATTTAAAGTGGAATCATTCTCTAATGGATAGGTAGTTAAATGATATGAATGAATAATTTTTAAAAGGAATACAAACTATTAACAAGACTCTTACAAGGTGCTTAAAGTGCTAGTGATTAGAGAAAAGCAAATTAAAAGTTAATACTTAATATTTTATTCCCATTAACATGACAAAGATGGGAAGAAATCAGTGCTGGTGTAAACGAGGAAAAACAGGGACTACTTATGTAACTTAGTTCTTTCATTTTGAAAAGGGACAACTTATATAAAGTGCTTCTATTATTTTGAAAAGCTAAGAACTTAGTTTTATAGTTTTGTGTAAAAATGTTACAAAATTGTTCATGTACCTTGACTCTAGGATTTATGGAAGGACATAGTAGGAAAAATCACCCAGGCTGTTTAGATATTAAATAACTTTAAAAGTCATCTAACTGATAAAATCATTGATCTATAATGATAGCTGTAAGCATTGTTCACATTTATAAACATGGCTTACTCCTCAGTTTACAGCCCCAAGGATATTATTGACAAGGAAAAAAAAAAACTATCTGTATGAAAAAGTTCATAACAATGCTGTTTATAATTGGAAAAAATAAATAAAATAACTATGTATATCCAATGATAGGGAATTGAATGAACAAATTGAGTCACATGAATTTAATGGAATGCCACTTTTCCATTAAGAATGACAAATGTAAAGATTTAAGAACATATGGGAAGAAATCCTCATTTGCATTGTAGCCATCATATTCATTTCTTCATTCCAAAATATCCATTTTCTGCAACTTTGGACTGGATCTACCCTTGGATCCTTTAGGCCTGAGGAGCTTGTTGATGGGTTTCCATTTTGCATAGAACTCAGTTTTCATTCTACTCTCTCCTTATCATAGATCCAGGGTCCCACCTCCTTACTAGGCACCCATTATAGCACCCATTATATGTTATTCCATTAGAATTTAAGATCTTAGAGGTTATCTTATCTTACTTGCTTATATTTGTTACTTTATTTGTAGCCCTAGCATTTACACCAGGAATATAATAAGTGTTTAATGAATGTTTACTCAATCTAGATATGTGTGTATGTTTGTATCTCACTCTCTCTTTATATATATATATATATATATATATATATATATATACATATATATATATATATATATATATACTTATCTCTCTATCATCTATGAATCCTCTATAAGTGAGAATAGCAGAACATGGAGCAAAAACAAAATAATGACATACAAAACAATACAACTTTAAAAGGCAACAGAATCCAGGGCAAAAATATTGCCCAACTAACAAAAGGTTTTGCAATTGTCAATGCTGAAAAATTACCCATGCATATATCTTGTAAATAAAAAAGCTATAATAAAAATATTGTCCAACTTTGATACTTATTTAAAGTATGCACTGTTCTTTCCAGACAGAAAAAAAATGAGAATGGAAGGTTTCATATAGAATCATTGACAAACACTCTAAAGATTTATAGGACCTGTATATTTCAGGAGGATTAAATTGGAAGCCATCTAGGTGTTTGTATATGTGCTGAAAAAAAATACTATCAATAAAATGAGAACCTATGCATCTCTTAGACTAGCCAAGTTATGTCCCACTTGATATATAAAGTCAACCTCCATTTCTCTAGTCCTAGTTGGTTTTAAACATCCAATTGCCTGCTATTGTCATATTTCTAAGATGATATTATTTTCACTCTTACCCATGACACATCACTGAAAGGGCAGTAGTGTGAAAAATGGGGACCCTTAACAGGAAGCAGCTTGGAATTCTTCACAATTGTGAACCACTCCAATCATCTTTCCCTTTCAATTCTAAGCTGTAACATCTTTCAAAGATCTAATTAGATTAGACTATCTCAATAGTAAGCCTGATTCCATGTCATCACACAAGAATATTATCATTATAAACAGTCATGTTAACTTCCATCGTGTGTTTAGTTTAGTAAAGACCTTTATATGTTTTCTCAGTTGACAAAATTAACCACCTATGATTTAGATACTATTATTATTCCCTTTTTATAGATTGAAGAAATTGAGTTACAGTAAGGTTGAGTGTCTAATTGAGGGTTACATAGCTAATAAGTATCTGAGGCAGGACGGGAACGCAATGTTGCCAGCTCCTCATCCCATATTCTATGGTTTAATTACTTTAAAATATTGGATTTTTCCACACTCAGTCTCTATAACATAAACACCCTCTTCTGTGTATATCTGTATCATATAACCTTTGAATAAAATTATCTTATCACACCTTTCATGGAGTTTTGTGTGACAATGTAGATAAGATAGGTTCTTTTTAAAGAGAATTGAAAATCATAATTTCTTTATTATGCCAAGTGCTTTTTAAAAGTAAGTAAATAATTGGCAGGGTGGAATTTTATATTTGTTATATCTCTCAATATACTGCATGTCTCTGAAGCTTCGCTTTAGAAATTTGCCTTTGAAAGCTTTCATGTTTTCTTCTTGTATTTTTATAAAGGATATCCCCAGAGCACATCTGAGCCATTCTCAAAATTATTTTCTAGGAGTGAAGGAATAGACATGTGTTTGGGAGTTGCAGATTCCTTCTTTTTCAATTTTATGTGATAATACTCTCTGGTATGTTTTCCATTCTTTTTTCATTTCTTTCCCTGTTTGAGATACCTAAAAAATTCATCTATAAATGTATTTTGAAATTGTCTTGCCTTTCATAGATCTTAAGAAGCTCTCTATGGGACTTAGCTTAGTTGGACTTCATGTCACATATTCTGCAGGCTCTGACACCCAATGCTCTGCCATTAAGGTCCCCTTCCCCAATGGAAACAAATTGTTTTGATTAGTCAATCAGTGTTACTTGTAATATTCTAACATCCACCACTCTATGCTACTCTCCATGAGTATTAATGCCTTGTGGCTCTCACAGTTCTTTATTCGACAAAAGACTACTGCTTGAACTTGTATGTAGGGTTTCTCTGCTTCTACATTGCAGGTACTATTTTATATCAGTTAAATTTCAGTAAATGTTGATAGTCAATGACCTTATTTTTATTTATTCCTTCCATTGTAGGAATCATTCATTTTTTTTATTTTAATCTTAGACCAAAGTTGTAGTTTATAGGAAATACCTTCCTCTTGCCCTTATCCTTCAAATTTAATATTATTTCAGTCTTATTAGTTGATGACTTTATTGGCTGCCCAATAAGTATTTGATTTAAAAAATGACCAACCTATCTATAACCAGATTTTTCTTCTGTTAAGATATAGCTTCTTTTATAGCTTTTCCCCTCTTGTTTGTGCATTTCTGTGATGTTTGGGGCTCACTATGCACAGCATTAACTCTTTTTTGGGGAATAACATTGATGAAAGATAGGAATGGTTTTGTCTTGAAGCCTAAAAATCTTGGGGTTCTTTCTTTCTTATGTCCAATCCTATTTTCCAATAGAAAATTCACTTACCTTCTTGGTTTCCCCTCTTCTATAATATGTAGCTTTTGTTCTGTCTACCTCAAAAGGTTGCCATAAGGATCAAATGTGGACACATATCTGAAAGTATTTTGTAAAATGTTAGTTTGATATTGGTTCAAGATATTTTCCCTTTCAATCACATGCTATTTAAGCGAATGAGCAATAAGAAAAGGGTTAACAGGGATATCTTGAGCCAAATATTAAAGTAGTATAGCATGGCTTAAGTTTGATTATGTCATTGAGGCAGGAATACTATAGATCTCATCCAAATGTCTAGGTCAATAGACTGATAAATCAAAGCAAGGGCAAAAATGACTTTTCAATAGATATTTTATCCCAAGTTGAAAGAATATAATGATATTCTTTTAATGTGTCTAAAAGTGACTCAGTCCACAGATTATTTTGAGGAGAAAAAGATATTATTTTCACAAAGTAGCATTTCCACAGTACTAGTTGAGTGTGCTTCATTTCAATAACATTTTTTAAACATCATGTTAGCTTTGATTTGTATGTTAAGATTCTCAAATGGTCTTTTTTGTCTTCATTGCACATTTCATTCGTGTAAAGTTAAAAAGCATTAAAGCCATGTTCAAGCAATTTCAGATTAGAGCAATATAGCCTGGGCACTCAAGCCTTAATCAAAGACTTTGCTTCTCATATTTCCATGCAAAACTCAAAAGAAATATTTGCCAAATCAAGCAATCCTAAAAATTAATGCCCTTAGTAATGGCTGTATAATATACACTTGTTTTTAATTCTTTGTGTTCAGAGAATTGAGATGAAATCATAAATCCTTTTATTATAAAACCTACTTCTCTGAAAAGCTTTTAAAGAAAAGTCAGTGGTTCACTCAACACCTGCCCCAAATATTCTACTCTAGTTAAATGTTGTTGATTTTATTGTCAGTGATATAGGGATATAGAGAAAATAGACGGCATTGCTTGGTCCTTTGAAATTGTTGATTTGGGGAAAGTACTTTTTCTAAGTGTTTGTACAAATCGAAGGGCTCAAAGTAGAAAATAACAGACAATCATTTCCAACAAATTATATGTAAATTCACTGTGTGAAATTAGCCATTTAATTTTCCTGGGCTCAGTTTCCCCATGTGTAACATGAAGTGGAGTATTAGTTTTTCTATAATATCTCTTTCTACTGAAATCTCTGACCTATTCTGAATGCCTCATAAAATTCCTCTGAGTTAGATTCCAAATTAATGAGGAAATTGAGGTGCCCAAGAGAAGCATTTACTTTAATAAGAAAAATGATTCTTATTAAGGAAGGATGAACAGTTAACTTATTCTCAAAAGCTTCACATAAGTAGCTGAAAACAAATGACTTTAGTATTTGGTACAAAAAAAAAAAAAGAAAACCAGATTTCAATATGATATGCCTTCAAAGATGCAAAGAGATCAGAATCTCCTGTAATCTTGAATAATGTTCTGTCTTCCAGATCTGCAGCTTATCCTGTATCATACAACACTAATACCCACCCCAAATTTTCTTATCAAGGAGAGTAGAAAAATCTAAACACTAACTTTTCTGGCTTATACCAGGGCTTTAACTATGGACAAAACTTTCCTCCATTTCTCTCAACTCCATTATCACTATTTTCTCTGCCTCTTCAATTCTTAAGAAAATGAACAATAATAATTTACCAAAGTTTGGGAAATCTTGCCAGAAAGTATAAATCTGGAAAATAATAATAATGATGATAATCTAGAAATCACAGCAACTATGATTTATGTAGCATTTATTTTATGTCAGATACTATGTAATTTTTTTAAATAATTATTATCTCATTTGATCCTCAGCACAACTTTTGGAGGAAAGTATTATTCTTATCTCCATTTTTCAATTAAGGAAACTGAGGCAAGCAAGTTAAATGAATTGTCTAGGATCAATTAGTAAATGTCAGAGGCTTTATTTGAATTTAGGCGTTCCTGATTCTAGGCCCAGTAGTCTAGTATGATACCTACTTGCACTTCATCTGTTATTTTACTGGTATAAAGAAACTCCATAGTGATAAAGGCAGATTATCCTTATTTCTGTTACTTATGGTCAGAGGAGAGAGATGGCCCAAATTTTGAGAGATATAAGTGCTTTCTTGTAATCACACAGCCAATATATGTCACAGAGGAATTTGAACCCAATCTTTCTGAATCCAATTCCAGCTTTCTCTGTTCTATATCTATAATGTTCCCAGAAGGTTCTATTCCATTTGCCCAAGTCTCCCCATTTTGACAGAGGAAATATAAAACTCCAAAGAGATACTTTAAGGGGATTGAGTTGAAACTATGAGATTGTGAATATATTTGCCATGTTTTGACATACCATCTCTTGTTGCAGTCTGGGAAGATGACTCAGAGATGATGGAATCATTGAAAAAGATGTCTAGAGTATGGGCAAGTCCAAGTGGCATACTTTACCATCTGAATTACAGAATGAAAGTATGTATTGATAACTTGTAAGGAAAGGGGCCAATAAAAGAAATGAGGAAGGCATGCACCTTCCTGGAATTTGTAGCCATTAGTGTTATGCAGTGCATTGCTTATAATAGGTGCTCAATCAATATTTGTTGAATGAATACCCTCTGGAGCAACTTGGAGGAAACTTACTCCCTTATCTAAGATATAGTTCTTCAAATAACACAAAGCAGCTAATACAACTTCCCTTAATATTCTCTCCTACGGCTATACATCCTCAGTTCCTTCAAAAATTCTTTATATAATTTAGTTCCCAGAAGTTTCACTGTCTTAGTCACTTTTCTTATTTTGATTCTTTTTTATTAATATACTTCTTTCAATATGGCACCCAGTTTTGGAAATCATACTATGGTTATGATCTCATAAGGATAGAGTATAATAGGATTATTTGCTGTGACATGGATACTATACCCAATATCCCTTTAATGAAATTAACATATAATTGAATTATGTATATGTGTGTTAAAGTCATCAAACTGGAAGATCTCCAAGATCAAGTAAATCTGAGGATAGCAACCTTTCTGAAATTGCATGCCAAATCTTCATAGTCACTCCTTCATGAAAGAAATAACAGGAAGGTCAAAACCCATTTATTTCATTTTTTTTTTTGCTGGAAGGCTTCCAAGAGTTTTTTAATAAATTGAAAATACCCCTGTAGGAGTAAGCCCTGAAAATCTTATTCTCTAACACCTTAGTTATTAACTAATGATTTAGCATGACCAGGACACAGTTTAGGTGCATGCAAAGTAATAATGGTAATAAAAGAGGTGGGAAAATGCCAGAGATGAGCTCTACAATTTTGTCTCATCTACCCTTAGATCAATATATGAAATCACTCTAACTCATCACATAGATCATTTTCATCATATATGATATACTTAACCAGTCTCTTTTTGACATATACTCTGTGTGTTTCAATAACAAAAATACCATTTTGCTCAATTCACTCTACAGAGAATTTTACAATTTTGAAAATGTCTTCTAAGGAAATCATTCTGCTTTTGCCAATAGATCTGAATTTAACCCTTCTTAATTCATGACTAGTCTAGCTGCCTTATCATATGATTATTAAAAGGAAATTATAGAAATACCAATATTTTATAATTTTATAGCAACCAAAAAACTATGTCTAAAATCAGAACATAGTTTCAAAACCAGATGGATAGTATCACTAATGAAGTCAGTCAATTTAAGTTTAAATTGGGAAAGACAAAACGAAGAGGAAAATTGGATAAATCTCACTAACATCTAAAAAGACGTGCTACTTATTAAGATAATTATAGTCCCCCAGTATCTGAAATTGAGATTATCTGGATGGTCTAGAATGTCACCAAACTATAAGAAAATATGTCACTGACAGGAAAATAAATAAGTGGCATGTTGTGGTGACAAATTGAATCAGTTATAGCATGTTCAGATTTATCTTTCCCTCACAGTCAGGAAGAACCATTTGAATTAGATGTTGGCAGCCAAATCATGGAAATAACTACATCATCAAGTTCCATGTTACGTGGTCAATAGGAGTATCCTTA
This sequence comes from Sminthopsis crassicaudata, assembly GCF_048593235.1. Taxonomy (NCBI): domain Eukaryota; kingdom Metazoa; phylum Chordata; class Mammalia; order Dasyuromorphia; family Dasyuridae; genus Sminthopsis; species Sminthopsis crassicaudata. Next base: position 21,317,423 of record NC_133622.1, on the reverse strand, counting down.
GCTCTGCTTACAAGACTGTTTTAAGGAAAGTGTCTTAAAAATCTAGATATTTTTCATATATAAGAATGCTTATTATTAGTGTTATGAAACAATGATCTCTTTAATTTGGGTGTTTTTCTCCCTATTTGTAAAAGAAACCAATCCATACTCTATCAGCCAATGGAATTATATCCTTTCAGATTCTCTCTAAAACATCTGATCAATATGCTGGAGGTCTTCCTGTATGTCTTTTAATACTTCATGAATATAGGCGTAATCATTGAGCTGTTCAACTGTTGTTCATATTTAAATGACTGCAAAATTTTCAAGTTACAGGTGTTCTTGATAATATCTTTTTAAACCCCAACATTATTTATAAAAGAATAGTATGGTTGTTATTACCACTAGGGCATATCTACGCCTATCCTATAAATATGAGATACACATTTTTCTTCTTCCTCCTCCTCCTCCTTTTTCTCCTTCTCTTCTACTCTTCCTCCTTCCCTCCTTCTTCTCCTCCTCCTTGTCTTCCTCCTTGACCGCCTTCTCCTCCTCCTCCTTCTTTATCTCATTCTTTTTTGCCCTGATTTGAAAATGCTATACACTAATCTGAAAATCTCAACCGAATTGAATAAGTGATCATGAACCAACTTTTTTCTTCTAATTGGTCTAACAAAGATGATTTCACATAAAAATGGAACTTTTGTGTATGGTTTTGATTAGAAAATGAGAGATTTTGACAGTATTTCACTCTGAAAAATTTTCAAAAATGTGAAATGCAGAACAAAACTGACTGTAACAGCATATGATTTGAAGACTAAAACTGTCAATATTTATAACTGTAATGAGAATGAAGAAATTTTACTATTGTCTTTTTTTCACATATACATGTATACTACTGAATAAGAACTAGATTGTCTTTGTTAGAATGTTTTAAAAAAGTAAGCTGTAGTATCTCATATGCATATGAATAATTACTAAATTGGTTTCCCCTGAAAAATAATAGGTTAAGTATAATTTAAATAGTTAGAAAAATACATTATGCTATATTTCAATGAATTTGATACAATACAGCATGCCTTTCTGAGCTTTCAGGACTGTAGGTTTGTAATGGTTCATGGCACTGCCAATAATGAGTCTGCAGGGAGCTTTGTTATAAATGTCCCAATTCTTTCATTTGCTCTATTCCTGGTGCATGCTGGGATGCCTAACTGTGTGAAATCAAGCCATGGATTATCCATTTACTGCCACTTTATCCCAGGGGAAATGAACTTGAAAACAAATAGGCTATGCTCTTGTAATAAATTCACAGCAAAATGTGTTTGTATTCAAGTAAAGAAATGACAATGAGCCAAATTTATTTAGAATTTGAAAACTTTACTTTTTTGCCAAAATACTGTAACTATTTACTAGCCAGAGTTTTAGAAATGAGTGCTAAAAATAATTATTGGGCATTTTCTTAGTGAACAATTCTAAAAGAAGAAATTTGTGTTTATGTAATAATGTATATACATCTCTGATTAAAGGAAAAGATTGATATGAATTTTTAAACATGTTATTGATGACATATAAAACTTTATTGAAATATTGAATAAATGTTAACTCCTCAGATTCTCATCAATAAACCAAATGTAGGGAAAGAACAAGCTATTAAAATATATCATTCTTCTTCTACCCCCATTTTATTCTTTCTAAATTACTATAACTTGAAAAAGTTTAATTGGATGTTTCCTTTTTTATAGTGTGGTGAGTGTGGATGCTATAGACTCAGAATGATTAAAATGCCTAGAGACCATATCCCATCATTCTGGGGCATTAATGTAAGTTGAAAAGTATACAGTAATTCTAGCAAATTCATTTGCAAAGAATAGCAAATTAAGATGGCATGCCTACTGTAATCCAGTCTGTCATTCAGGATTATAACTGCCAGTAGGCTAACTTTGTCCAGAGGGGATGAACTGGGACAGATCAATCAGTTTTCAAAGCTTTTGTAAAAGTTGAGCAGCTGGTACTAAAAATGACTCATCTTCACTGTAGAGGTGACCAACTCACTAGAGATTATGGATTAAACCATTAATGATATCTAAGCTTCACAAATATAGTGCTTTTCAAATATGATTTGACTTATTAGAAATCTAGTTTTAAGTATCCTTCCAATGACATTTATTAGAAGAGATCATCTTTAAACTTCTGAATATAAATTAACTCTTCCTAATAATGGAAGCAAGGTCTTATAATTGTGCAGTAGGCTGTGTTTTAAGACTTTGGGGGTTCGGTTTTGATTATACCTTATGCTTAATGAAAGTCAAAAATCATTCTCCATATATTCTGTAAAAGTTTTTGAAATAAAAGTAACTGTAGTTCTTTGAGTTTCGAAAAGTACTTTTGCCACAACAAACGTGTGAGAATGACAATATATGTGAGTGTGTGTGTGTGTGTGTGTGTGTGTTTAGTTTATATCAATGACTGCAAGTTTTAAAAGTCAATGACAATATTAACTTTATGCATTTTCCCCTGGAATTAGTTAGATACATATCATATTCAAAGATGATAATGTCAACAGCATCACTAACAGTGAATCAGAAGGCTCATAACTATAAATTAAGTCTAATTGCATGCCCAAAGGGGCCCTAAAAGATGCTGCCTAGTGGAGATTGGGATTAGAGGTAAAGACTACAGAAGACATGGGATAGCCTACATTAGGTGAAAAGTCTGAAGTTAGTCGGGATATTTACCACATCAAAGCCGTATTGCTTGCTGCTTCTTCTCTTTGTCTTAGTGGGACGAGATATATTAGCATTGAAACCTGTTAATTAACCCCTTAATATTTGCTGTGGTCATCTCTTCCAAAATCAAGTTTATCTACTTTGCTTTAGAACCTTACACTTCTTGTGCCTTCCTTTATATATTCCTTTAACTAAAATTAATTTAATTTAATTAAATGTATTAAATGAGTTCTGATAAAAATGATAGTTATCTATCATATTGTCGTTCAGTCGCTTCAGTTATATCTAACTATTGGAATGGTTGGCCATTTCCTTCTCTGGGTCATTTTACAGTGAGAAAACCAATGTAATCAGGGTTAAGTGACTTACTCAGAGCCACACAGTCTGTACATGTCTGAGACTGGATTCGAATGTGGGTCTTCCTGACTTCAAACATGGTGCTTTAATTGCTATAAATACTTTAATTCTATTTGTAGCTTCCCACAGCATTTTGAGTTAGAGTCTTCTGGCCTTATTATCCTGTTTGCAATGATGGGGAAACTGAGGCTGAGTAAAATTAAGTGACTTGCTCATGCTCATGTAATTAGTATGAGAAAAAGAATTCCTAGTCAAGAACTCCTTGCATTGTGTGATTTTGTCTTTCTATTTTGAGCTAAGTAAAAGTATAAAATATCAGGGGAAGAATTAAGGCAAAGCATTCTGGGCCTAAAGAGAACCTACAATATAATGTATCTGAATGGTTCTTGTAGTTTTTCTAGGTCATGCAGCAAGTGTCTGAAGCTGGATTTGAACTCAGATTTTCATGGCTCTAAACCCAATACTCCCTCCCTGGTACCACCTAGCTACAGAGCTTTTGTTCAGGAAGGTGGGGAAAAACACTGAAGAAATTTTATTATAGATTCATTTTATTATAAGCCTGGCCAGAATTAATATGATATCTACCTTAAGAAATAGATTGATAGATGATATTAAATGGATTGAATAAAAGTATTAAATGTAATAGTAGATTTTTTAAGGGTAAAAATGCAGGGCTATAATTTTTTCAGCACTTCCCCTTATAATTTCTATATGTCACTCAAATTAAAGTTGTTTAACTAAGTAACTTGATTAAAAGCAAGAACCATATAGTCATCTAGGTTCTATGTGAAACTGCAATGAGAGTCAATTTGAAATGCTGCATGGGGCACCCTCCTAAAATAACCCAGATTAAACATTAATAAACCAGAATTGTTTGTCTCTAAACTCAAATCAATCTCAAAAATTAATCAATAAAGCTATAGGAGCCTCAGGTAGGCACACAAAATCACTACTTCAGCACTTCAAAGGAAACTTGACTTCAATAATGTGGGTCGCTCATTCAATAGAATTAATCATGACCTTAGTAAAAAATTTCATGTGCTATTGCTCACCTCATAATAATGGTTATCCAAAGAGCATTGCAAAAATAAACAACAAAAAGTGGTTTTACAATGCTGATATTATAATTTGCTAGTGATAACTTTGGAGAACATTGACTCATTGGATTACAGTTCTCAATCTCTGAATTAGAAATTGCTTAGAAAGAGGTAATCATAATAAAAGAAAGAGGAGAGTTAGAAAAAATAATTGTTCTGAAAGTTTTTTTTTTTTTAATCATGGTATTCAAATATGGGATAGTCAATGGAGTATTCATCTTGGAAAAGGAAGAGATGTGTTAAAATTCTGACTCTTATTAGCTATGTTGCTATGAGTAAACCACTTATTTTCTTTTAATCTGATTTTTCATCTGTCAAATTCAGGTAATTAAAATTGAAATCATTAATTCACAGGTTTGCTATGAAGCTTGAGGAAGATAATATATGTAATATACTTTTCAAGCTTAAAAACTTTACATAAATACTAGTTATCATCTTTGTTCACTTCCTTTATGCATGTGGATAGAAGGACACTCCTTGGCACCTCATGGATTAAAAACAAGGCATGTCTTTTTAAAATTAAGGTGGGAATGAAGAAATGGATGGTCAATAGATACCAGTAATCCAATACAAAGTAGTGCTCCATTTGTCTCCAAGAAGACTATATATGTTCCCTTGCTGAGTATCAATGATCGACAATGGGAAGGAAATAGTGAGGTTGGAAAAAGCAAGACTCATCAGAAGAAGTTCTATCAACCTATTTCTTCAATTCTGGTAAGAGCATAGGATTCTAAGCATTTTTTTTTTTTGCTAGGATCTAAATCTTCCCAGTTATACTTTCTCGTTAGACCGCAATATCATAACTTATTCAGTGTGAGTTTTGAGAGCTGCTCTTGAAGTGTATGTATCTATTTCCAAGGAACAAGTCATTTTGAATCAATGGGGTCATGTTTTATTAACAGAAAGCCATGTCCTCAATCCAGTCACATAACACATCAGGATCCAGTTCATTAAGACTTTTTTTTTTTTAAGAGGGAGTGGAACTGGAGCCAAAATGAGAAAGTTGCCGTTCCTACCATCTTTCACTCCTGTTCTCCTTCCTTCCCCTGTTCAAAACAATACCCTCCTTTTAACCTCCTTCCCCACAAAACCCAACAAACTATTCTAAAGAAATAAGAAAAAATCCCCATACCCATACTACACTGGCTCTAACTCTTAAAAGATTTATCCTCACAAAATCGTTTTATAAAAATCTCCATTTAGCTCGGTTATTTTTTTACTTATATTGTTTGAAAATAGTTTTAAATGTTATTCTATCACCCAAACCCTAATATTTTTTTTCTGAAAATAACAGACATCTGTAATTTTATTTTATAGTAACTGCCACCCTGGTGGCTGTATTATGGTAACACCACCTGTGTTTCACTTAAGAATCTGCCAAGGGTTTCACAGGTTTATAACTTTTTCATAGGTTTGTAACTCAGTTTTACAAATTTCCTCCTGGCAGAACCTTGGCATACAAAGTCCCAGCCGAAGGGCAAATTATTTTTATACATTTTGTAAAAGAATAAATACTTTGAAAGTTAGAAGGAATCAAATAAAACATCCAACCTAGGGCCAATTTCTTCTCTGATTTAACTGTAGGGGATTTTAGATGAGAAACTGAATCTGAACACAAATGATATGAAAAGCCAGTATATATAGTTTTAAGGAGAGAAACAAATGATGTTTCTAAAAGGATACGGCTTTATCTCTACTCCACTTTCCCGGTTTTTTAACAGCTTCTGATTCTTTCTTGTAGAAATTGAAATTTAAGGCCTTTGTTTCCTTCACATTTTTTTAAATGAGCATAAAGCTAATTTCCATTAAGACTGAACAAAATCTGGCTGTGTTTGTTTTATAGTCCCTCTCCCCATTCCTGCTGTTATATAGTAAGGTAACACCACCTGTGGTTGATTTAAAATCTGTCAGTTTTGCTGGTTTTCATTTTTTCATATATTTGTAACTTGGCTTTCAAAATTTCCTTCTAGAAGAAACTTTTCATGCAAATACTCAGGCTGTGGGTGAAGATTTCATGCAGATGTACCTGTCCATGAGCAGTCACATATATCAAGTAGTTTAGGAAGAAAAGAACCCATAAAACTCATGTAAATGCTAATTATTTGAGAGCCACTAGTTCAATCAAAACAGTTTGGAAAATCATTGGTTATTATCTAGATCCAATCTGTTTTCAAATCAGCAAAAGCATTGCTCAATTCCTCACATGTTTAAGGCAGTGTGACCAGCTAAAAAGGATTTCTAAGGCATAATTCTTGTCCCCCAAGAGTTGTACTGTTGTGATTTCAGGTATATTTTGCTCTTCATGACCCTATTTGGATTTTCTTGGCAAAGAGAAAGGAGTGGTTTGCCATTTCCTTCTCTAACTCATTTTACAGGTGAGGAAACTGAGGCAAATAGGATCACATCGTTAGTAAGTGTAGACCAGATTGGAATTCAGGAAGATTCTGGACACTGCACTTTATAAACTGTGTCACCTCGCTGGAGTTAACAAACTTATTTAACATGGAATGCAGTCTCTTTCCTTTCCTAACCTCCCTACCTGCTTATGTGCACACACCTAGACCACTAATGCTTCTAAATACTCTGTTGCTTTATTCTGTATCATGAGTTCTTTCCAGTAAAAGTCTTCACAGCAACCCATGTGCTCCTTCTCTTCTTGTGTGACTCTTATTCACCTCCTTCTTTAAGTCTTTGAAATGATGTCTCTTAACATTCTAAGCCTACTAATACAGATCTCTTAACTATGTATAGGCACTAGAAGAAAATACAGATACTTATTTTCTCTATCACTGAATGATTGATCTGCCTTCTTTTCTCATTCAATAAGTAAGTATTTATTAAGCAACTACTATTCGGCAACAATTATACTAGTTGCTAGAGATATCAAGGCAAAAATTGTTCCTGCTGCTAAGGAGCACCGTCTAATAGAATGGAAGCCATAGACCATATACCTTAGGTTGAAGTCATTCCCTCTCTAGCCAAACTTCCAGATAAGAAGAGATTTTGAAGGTCATTAAGCTCCTCTTGTGCAGGAAAGCACCTGGTACTGATTCGATTCTAGATGAAATTTACAAAGCAAGAGATCCACTTCTCGTACAAAAGCTGATGGAAATTTTCCAGGTTACATGGCAAAAGGAAGTTATCCCTCAGGAGTTAAAGGATGCTTCTATTGTTCATCTCTACAAAGCGAAGGGAAATAGATTGTGCTGTGACAATCGCAAGATAGTCTTTCAGTCACTGCCAGGAATTTTATTGCCAGAATCCTCCTTAATTGGCTGATCCCTCACCTGAAAGATGGTCATCTACCAGTATGGCTTCAGAAAAGGCTGAGAAGAGGCAGATATGGCTTTTGCTGCTTAAAAGCTCCAGGAGAAATGCCAAGAGCAAAATAGAGGAAAGAATACAAAGCCTTTGATACTGCCAGTCAAGAGGGCTTGTGGAAAATAATGGCAAAATTTGCTTGTCTAAAGAACTTCATCAGTATATGATGATTAGTTTCATGACAGCATACTCACATGGGTTCTGGCTAATGGATGCTCTTGTTCATCAATGAAGTGAAGCGGGGTTCTTTGCTTGCTCCCACAATTTTTAGTATGATCTTTTCAGTGATGTTGTTGGATGCTTTTTTTTTTAATTATAGATTTTTATTTACCAGATATATGTATGGGTAATTTTTCAGCCTTGACAACTTGCAAAACTTTTTGTTCCAATTTTTCCCCTTCTTCCCCTTCCCCTTTTCTCCTTCCCCCTTCCCCCAGATGGCAGGTTGACTAATATATGTTAAATATGTTAAAATATAAGTTAAATACTATATATATATATATATATATATATATATATATATATATATATATATATATATATATACATGTCCAAACAATTATTTTGCTGTACAAAAAGAATTGGACTTTGAAATAGTGTACAATTAGCCTGTAAAGGAAATAAAAAATGCAGGCAGACAAAAATAGAGGGATTGGGAATTCTGTGTAGTGGTGCATAGTCATCTCCCAGAGTTCTTTTGCTGGGTGTAGCTGGTTCAGTTCATTACTGCTCTATTGGAACTGATTTGATTCATCTCATTGTTGAAGAGGGACACGTCCATCAGAGTTGATCATCTTATACTACTGTTGTTAAAATATATAATGATCTTCTGGTCCTGATCATTTCATTCAGCTTGTTGGATTCTTTCAATGAGGATGCAGGTCATCCACTGTATTGATGGTAAATTATTTAATTCAAAAAGTCTAAGGCAGCCTGAAAAACTGAGATGCAACAAAGTATAGATTGATTTACTGCTGCGGTGCTAATTTTGGCCTAACAATTAACATAAAAAAAAAAAAAAAAAAAAAAAAAAAAACAGAGGTTGCCCACTAGCCAACACTGCACCATCCATATATGGAACCATTGATCCCAACAAATGGAGAAGCCTTGACCGCTTTCCAGGGATGTACACAGAGATGATGAGGTTGGAACATGCATTATTTGGGAGGCTCTGAAGGCAAGTGGGGAAGAGGAGAAATATTAGAGTACCTATCAAATTGAAGGTCTACAGAGCCACGGTGCCGATCTCATTGTTGTATGTCTATGAAACTTGGACAGTCTGCCAGCCCAAGCTGGGAAACTGAATTATTTCCATTTGAATTGTCTTAGGAAGATTCTGAAGATCATGTGGCAAGGTAAGATAGCAGACACTGAGATCCTTTCTGGAACTGAACTGCCAATCATTAAAACTCCATTGCAAAGAGCACAACTCAAGATGGCTGGCCATGTCATTAGAATGTGGAACATGTTTCAAAAAAATGTATATTACAGATGTTACACCCCTATGGACTACTCTAACCTGGTAGCTCCCCTTAGAGCTACTCTTAATGCCCATCCGTCACAGCACAGCTAGGCCACACTTACCGGTCTTTGGGCACCAACCCGGATCCCATAGAGACAGACCACCATTAGGTAGGGGTGAAGCAAAAGAGAACTTTATTCTGAGATAGCACATATTTATATCCCACTGATGATATGGGGGGAAGGGAGGTCCTCTAGGAACCTGGCATAATGGGATTGGCCCGAGAAGAAGGAGGGAGGCGTGGTACCTGGAGTCAGACAATGCCTCTTGGGCCTATGCCCCACCTCCAAGTAGGACTCGCCTGCGCCTCAGAACCTCTCATCCCTCAGGTCCTCCCACATTCCTTGAACTGCTTCTAGAGGCTTTTTAACCCTTACAACAGAGAACTCACTCAAGTCAAAAACTTACATAGAGATCAGAGAAAGAGATATAAGGACACTCTCAATGTCTCTCTGAAGAATTTTGGAATCAGTTGTGAGGCACTGGCTGGTACAGGACCTCCCCTCCCTCAGCATGACACGTCCATATCAAAGAAGCCACTGCATTCTACGAGTGAAACAGAATTGCAGTAGTCCAAAAAAAAATGTGAGATTCACAAATTTAGAGCCCTCTCCATTCCTAATGTTCTTGTGCACTATTTGTATCTGACGTGTGGTAGAACCTTCAGAGTTCATATTGGCCTGAGCAGCCACAATCAGACACAGTAACTAGATCCTGATATAGCGATGCCATTTTTATATTCCTCAAGAATGAAGACAATTAACTAGTCTAAAAGAGGAGATAAAATGTAAATAACTGTTTCAAGATATATAAAATAAGTTGGAGATAATCAGCAGAGAGAAGTTGCAAACAATAATGGGATCCATATAAGGTTTCCTGAAAAGATGGGGTTTTAAATGAAACTTGAAGGAATATAGGAGAGGTAGACGGGAGGAAGGTGTGGAGGATAGCCAGTGACTGACCAGACTCTGGAGATGGAGTTTCCTATGTGAGGAATAGCAAGAAGGCCCGTGTCAACCTATTCTCTAGTTTGTGGAGAGGAACAAGGTGTGAGAAGATGGGAAATGTAGGATGGGAATAGTTGTGAAATGAAAATGTGAGCCAAACATATTGTATTTTAGAAATGACAGGGATCCATTGGAGTTTGCTGAATGAGGGGGGATATGGTCAAAATTGCACTTTAATAAAATAGATTTTACAGTAGAGTGGAGAATGGTTTGGAATGAGGAAACATTTGTGATAGGGACACCAACAGTTATGAATGAAATGATGAGGATCTTTACCAGGATGGTGGCAGTGTCAGAACAGAGAAGGGCTCACATGGGAGAAACGCTATGAAGGCAAAATTGACAGGACTTGGCTATAGATAAGACAGAAGGAATGAAAGAGAATGAAGAGAAAAGATGACAGCTAGGTTGCAAGTTTGGGTTACTGGAAGAGGTGCTGGTACATTTCACTTTTGTACCATTTATTTGATAGTATCATTTGTGCTGTTTCTCATATATAAATCATCTGGAATAACATGTCATACTCTACTTGTGCCACCATAGTGACATACTCATTTCTGGAAAGTTTCTTTGGAAATTGTTTTTCCATGTTTCATGGGAACATGTCTATAGAGAATATCGACATTAAAAAAAGAATCAGACCTTGTACTTGCCAAAGTACTTGCTTATTGCTGTTATGGAGCATGGCCAGTATCAAATCCTAGATACTATGGTTTGAAAGTAAAATTGTACTAATTGGATCTAGCCCCAGAATATTGTAGAGAATTCTAAATTAGTTCCATAATCATTTTTTAAAAGTCCAGTTCAGTGATGCAGACGAGAAAAATCAAGGGTCAGAATTGATCATAAGCTGAAACCTCAGCAAAAAAAAGTATTGATTTGATGCAGCAGGTGGACAATAAACTGGGCCTAAAACTGACTACAAGAAAAACAAACTGGGTTATATAATTAGAATTGGTTTTTGGTGGTGAAAAAAAAATAAGCAATTTTAATGACTGTAATCCAATGTAATTAATTTTCTTTGCAGCCTTATTTATCTTTATGTATTTAATAGCATTATTCTTAGAAGGGTTCTATATGCTTTTCCAGGTTGTCTTTAGGGTCCATGACAGAGAAGAATGTGTACCACTGCCTTGGAAAATGTTTTTATATTTATGTTTCTTTCACCTTTCATGTTTCCATTCATTTGGCCTTTATAAAATGCATTACAGTTTCCAAAGTACATTCTAGCTTATCTCATTTGATCTTCACAACAATCCTGCATGATGTGGATATATCAAGTATTGTTATCTCTGGATAATGCTAGCTACTGATAATGCTAGCTGGGATTTCTACAGTGCTTTATGTAAAAGGCTGAAAAGGAGATGCACTTGAATAGCCAAGCACTTGAGGCTAATTACCAATTGTACAATATATGTGCTTATACAGATGTATACAATACATATGCTTGGAGAATGACCCTGCCCAACTATTCAGTGCTGGCTGGATTGGTGAGTGTGGACAGAGAAGCTTGAAAGGGATCAGAGGGTGGAGGAGGACAAACAGATTCATTCTTTGTGGTGGAGAGAGAGAAAGGAAGGGTGGAGATTCCTGTATCTAGTCCCATGACTGCGACCCCCAAAAGACCAAGAATAAACACTTTTGCTTATTGTATTTTTTATTGATTTTTGTTAAAAACTAAGCAATCCTGTTTTATACTGGTTCTGCCCTCATATAGGAGTTTATCACTTTTGATCTGAAGTATAAAGTTGGGTGTTACTGGCAGATTCATGTCTCTGGTCTCATCTTTATTCTAAGATAAGGCTTCTTAACATGGGGTCCATGATAAGTCTTTTTTTTTTTTTTTTTTTTTTTTTTTTTCTTCTGAGGCAATTAGGGTTAAGTGACTTGCCTAGGATCACAAAGCTAGAAAGTGTTAAGTGTCTAAGGCCTTATTTGAACTCAGATCCTTCTAAATTCAGGGCTGGTGCTCAATCCAAGTCCATGATAGTCTTAACCCTTGATCCACAGAAAGATTTCATGGTATCTGGAAACTTGGATGGGAGAAAATTGCATCTTTACTTTCATTAGCCTTTGACATTTAGTATTGTCTTCAATTATTAATGTAGGCAACAAGCTTTATGTTGAGAAGGGTCCATAGGCTTCAGCAGCCCTCCAGATAGAGCCATGATAACCCAGAACCAGCTTAAGAATCCTTGCTATAGGGCAGAGACTCAGAGGATCATAAATACAGAACCAGAAAGCTTCTCAGAGGACTTCTACTTCCAGCCCCTCATTTTGCAGATAAGGAAATGAGGCCCAGAATGTTTAAGGGAACTTGGCCAAAAACACATAAGTAGTTTCAGAAGAGGGATTTGAAACAAGGTCACCTGATTCTAGAGTCATTGTAACATTCATTATATTTTATTAATCTCTTGATATGAATTGAGTAAAATGAGAGGTGGGATCATCAACACTATTTAAATCATGATTTTTAAAATCTTCCCCTGCCATCCCAAGTACACATAGTTTAATTTGTGCTATGCTGAGTAATGGGAGTCCATCATACTTCTCCTAGATTATGGGGAAAGTTATTCTATGATACACTGATGAAGGCTGTGTCAGTGAAGGCTACTGTAGGACTTCTGCTCCAAAGACTGGAAATTGAATGTAGAATCTCTGGCTTCATATCTGGTTTCCTGCTTTTACAGAATAAATAAGCATGGAGAGAAATGAGATGTTTTGAAACCGGAGTATAATATTCTGCTTTTATTTATGTCTGCAATTTAGTGATCTGTTTCAATCCTCTGATGAGAGTATTGATTGCTATTACCTGAATCCTAAAAGAGAAAGGTAATAGCAACAACAATTAAAGAGAAGTCTAGAGCTTCCTTAACACTTAAAAACTATTCTATAATAGACCTGGCCATCTTGATTTGATTATTGGTAGAAATCTGGTCCAAATAAAGTGGTCTTTTCCATAATTAACAAAACCAGCTGGATACATGAAGGGGAAAACCAAAAAGAAAATAGAAATCTTTTTCCTTGTTAGGTGAAATGGCTCCCTAGGCAAGCCCGAACGTATTGTAATTGTTAAATCTTTGCTGCTACTCAAGTTGTATATTTCTAAGCAGCCAAAGTCCATGTTCCATTCTAGAGCTTAAAAAAGATCTCCCTGGTATACTATTTAAAACCATCCTTAACAGGTTTGATGTTAAGATCATGATTGAAGTAACGTTGGCAAGTTTTCACATCCCCTTCTTGGAGTTAACTCCATTACAATCATTTTAATTAGAATAGAGAAACTGAAAAATCTGGTGTTGGGGAAGAGGGACAATCTCTACCCTTGTCAAAATATGATTTTGAATAATTAATTCTATTACTTTAACAAACATTATTCAAGAGAAAAATGTTTATAAACATTAGACCTGTTTTTAATGATTCCACATACAATTCATGATGTGATAAGTACAGATGAAATGATTATACTGTAAATCACCTCCCTGACAAAATCACAAAGCCAATTTACATATTCTTTTTTGAATCCTTATAATTTGAAGTACGATAAAGGAACATGATTTTTCATTCCCTTTCACAACTAGGAAAAGAGATGGGTTAAATAGTTCATACAAGGTCATAAAGAAAATTTGCTTCGAAACAGGCAATGAAAAAAAGGAAGTCTGGAATCAGGAAATTATAACCATTCCATTTATTCATTCAACAAACAATTGTTGAATGATCATTATGTTGATGTTATAGAATCAATAATATTGAAACAAAGTTCTTGGCTTACAGTTTTCATGCTCCCAGTTGTTTGTTAGATTTATTTTAACCCCTCAAGTTCCCCCATAATGTTAAGATCATGATTGATGTAATATTGGCAAGTTTTCACATCCCTTCTCGGAGTTAACTCCATTACAATGATTTTAATTAGAATAGAAAAAAAAAAAAAAAAAAAAAAAAAAAAAACCTTGAAAAATCTGGTGTTGGGGGAGGGGAACAATTGCTATCCTTGTCAAAATATTGTTTTGAATAATTAATTGTTACTTTAACAAGCTTTATTCAAGAAAAAAATATAAATAGTAGACCTCTGTTTTTAATGGTTCCAGATACAATTCATGATGCGATACAGGGTATATGAAATGGTTATATTGTAAATCACCTCCCTGACAAAATCACAAGCCAATTTACATATTCTTTTTTTGATCCTTATAATTTGAAGTACAATAAAAGAACATGATTTTTCATTCCCTTTCATGACTGGGAAAAGAGATGGGTTAAATCGCTCATATAAGGTCACAAAGAAAATTTGCTACAGAACAGGTAATAAAAAAAAAAAAAAGGAAGTTAATCTGGAATCAGAAGATTATAATCATCCCACTTATTCATTCAACAAACAATTGTTGGATGATCATTATGCTGACGCTACCATTTCAATAATATTGAAAGCCAGTTCTTGGCTTACAAGTTTTCATGCCCGCAATTATAAGTTAAATTTATTTTAACACCTTAAATTTGCCCATAATATCCAACTCACTGCTTCTGAAGATATTATCCCCACCAGCTTCTTACCCTGAAAACATTGGAGCATGTGATGTATTTTTACTTAGTTTACTATTTGCAATTTTCACTTGATTTTGACTCCTGCCTATTTACCAGGCAAATACACTGGATGTGGATTTATTCAGGTTAAAGGTAGCAATATAGAGTGGATGAACATTTATGAATTTTGTTTCCCAGAGGAAGTCATTGAAAATTTTAGGGCCTCAGTTATCCTGTCTGTAAAATAAAAATATATCTGTATGTAAAGATATGTCTGTAAAATAAAGATAACATCTATCTTAGATGGTTGTTGTGAACATTAAATGAAATAGTGGATTAAAAATGCTTTATATATTTTAAAGCAGTGATTTAACCCCAGCATCAAAGCCCTTTGTCACTGGACTCTCATCTTATTGGTGGAGATCAAAGTCCCTGCCCTACATAAAGGGCAGGTAAAGTTGGTGAAAGTGAGAGAAGAACTTTTCCATTCTTCAGAGTGTCTTGGAGTCTTACTCAAGCACTGAGACACTTTGGGCACTTTGGCTTCCGCCTTTGAGAGGGAAGACAGAAGAGTCTAAGCTCTTGCTTGCTGGAGGAAAGATTCTGGGAAGCCAGCAGAGGAACTGGGAGTCTCTATTATGTCCCTATCTCCAGCTTGCTACAGTAGACTTTGGGGAATTTCCCTTGAGGTGAGATCTGGGACTTTTTCTCTTGGGCCAACTGATATAGCTTAGTCCAAATGGCAGAGGTCCTTCATTCTGTGTCTTCTGGAATAAGATACAGAGAAACTCTGATTTCTATTTTGCCATGATTTGGATAAATGAGTCTTTGCTATGTGTTATGTGTATTCATTGGCATTTGATGGAAAAGGAGATCAAGCTATAGATATAATATTTGGAATTATCTTTCTCCCAATAATGATCAGGATTTAGATCTGATCTAATCATATTTCCTAGACTAACAATATCTAAGAGAGAAGATATAATTCTCTTCTGGTTCCCCTCTCTTTGAGGAGAGCAAAATAGCCTTTGGCACCAACCTACCCTACTGGTAGGATTTAGTTTCTCTTAGAGAAGGATAAAGAGAGAAAAGATTAAAAATGTCTATTATGACTCATCTCGAGCCATACAATGACAGCCCCTTGCTGGTGGGATTATTAGATAAAGAACAATACTTTTAATAGAGACCATTCCTCTTTTTCTCTGTTCTTAGGTCTTAGACAGTAGATCTGGTAGGTAATAGAAGAGGGAAATTTTAATAATTTTACTTAATCCAGGAAAATTACCTGGAATATTTTGTTAAGTTCTAAAATTAATGGGAACTATCTATTTGGGAAACATAATGTTTCAGCAAGAAGGGCCTTTACACCACGAG